>NW_011499874.1:815409-934137 GCF_000495115.2 Populus euphratica | reverse complement strand
TCATCATTTTTTTACTTTGTTTTAATTATTTTTTCCCTATTGTAATTCCCTTAGTATTTCCGTTTGTATTTATCAATTTTCTAATGGTAGTGGTAACAGGTCCTAAAGATACTAATTATAGGCTCAATTTAGACATGCCTAAAAAACGTATTGAAAGTAGATAAAATTATCCACCTGTTAAGGTGCAGCTGACCTTAACCCAATTGATAATATCTAAAAACTTCCCTCACAAATCCTTGGAGTGGGAAGATGTACCCCTAACACGTACAATTGGAAGAGGGATTGTATACATGGGTTTGGCAAGTCCCTAGACCCTACATGTCTATGTTCAGTTACATTCTGAGTCTAAATATATATAAGTCTCGTAAGCCACCAAACCCAACATTTCTAAGTTTAACTACTTATTGAGCTCAAGCACATATTGGTTTGGTAGGTTGTTAAACCTTACATTCTTGGGCTCAACATTTTATCATGCTCAGATGGATGTAAAGTTGATCTTTCTAGGCTCCTAGTTGGGTCACAAAGATACTCATTCCTCTATATCTCTAGGAATATAAAAGTCTTTAAAGGGACCAGTTACTTTATCCTCGATTAATGATGTCTATGATATATTTCATCTCTTATTAATAATGTGTAAAAGATATATATCCCTCTTCAATACTATCAGGTCAAAATGATATTTCAGCCTCTCCTTTCCAAAAAAAATAAAATCCAAGGTTCATATATTATAAAAACCCTATAAATCCTTCAAAAAATCCAGCTTTACATTCTTTATTATGTATTGCATATATATTTTTAAAATCTCTCTTTAAAATGTCATTATCTTTTTTTTTATTGAAAGTCACCAACTTTACTATAGGAGAGTCCGTAAATCCATTAAAAAGATATTGTTTTAGATACCAATTACCTTGGCCTACCAAGCATTAAGTACCAGTTATTTTAACTAAAAAAAGAAAAATAATTTTTTTGAATCGAGAAATTAATCAATTATCCGATACTTAAGCCTTATCATTAAATAATTTGAATTTTGAAAAATCATCAGATCCTATATAGGTTTTTCTTTTTTCTAACAAGGCCGTGTCTTTTAATTTGTTTTTGTATATTAAAATTAAGTTCCTTCGCCATTAATTTTAGATACACTATTAACATGTGTATTCATTCCTTATGTTGGAACCTGAAATAATAACAGGAGGAATTTACAAAAATCCATACCAACTCCTAAAGGTTACATCAAATGAGTGTGATCGTCCTTTTTCTTTTTCTTTGTTTTTTTTTTGAGGGGGAGCCTATCACCACCGGCCCTCCCTGTAGCTTGTTGGTTTGTGTTTGACACGTTACTTCAATAGGTTGAGGAGAGAGGAGAGGAACAAGATCAAGTATCAATCTCAATTAAGGTCAACTGAATCTTATTGATCTCATGGAGATCTAACTTAAGAAGGGTTAATTTTGTTCCCCACGGCGGTGCCTCGCGCATGCTGCAAGCGTCCTTGCTAGCTAGTGAAATATATATATATATATGCAAGGGAGCTAGCGGGAAATTGGGCTGCTGCCGATTCCTTTGTTAGGTTAGGTGGCTCCACAGTAAACATCAATGTAGCATAGACATACATAGATCGTGAATTATTAACCCAAAGATTTTGACACCTTCTCCTCATTTTTTTTCTCGTGACAAATACGCTTGCTTGCTGCTGTTCGCTCTCATGGAGCTTCTCCTTGTCCCTGGCTGAGGTTTTCATAGCCTTCTACTTCCAACTGTGGCACATGACCGTATCACTCTACAGTCCACAATCTACAGGCCACTCTATCAATGAAGAAGCTCTCTCTAGCTGAAAATTTATCTGCATCCTAGCTATAATTGATTACTGTTTGGAATTGGATAACTACTATGAAGAAAAAAAACAAAAAAAACATGTGTACCATCACAAACACCACTGTTTCTGAGCACCATAGGCCACTAACTAGGACAAATTATTAACTCAAATCATAGAGAGTATAGACAATCAACAGTGCCATAATTGATACCTTCAGTACTGCCTCCTGCTGCATCAACTAAGCCAGTTCAATGTTGTTT
The DNA here is from genome assembly GCF_000495115.2 of Populus euphratica. Taxonomy (NCBI): domain Eukaryota; kingdom Viridiplantae; phylum Streptophyta; class Magnoliopsida; order Malpighiales; family Salicaceae; genus Populus; species Populus euphratica. The sequence continues at coordinate 932,066 of NW_011499874.1, read as the reverse complement.
GCCAGTTGAGACACTGTACCGCTACAAAAAATAAAGCCAGTACCAATTTTCCATCGTTCTCTTGACCACCTTGGTTCCATGTCACCTGGCTACTACGTGCTGTCGTTATCATCTTGGAACACTTTCACCGTCGGGTCCATCACCACCTTCATGGTGGCTTTGTCAATGTATAACCAACAACTACATCTGTAACACATGTTAATTATTAGCATGTGCTACGTTTAATGAACATTTCCATTGTTTGCATCTACCATGTTAGTTAATCAATTGCCATTTTACCAATCTTTTCACCCTCTAAAAGAAAATCTAATGATTGGAGGCCGGTGGCAGCCACACTAAATATTTCTCATAAGCTATTTGTAAACACATATAAGATATTATGCAGTACAGTTTAATTAATTATTATAAGCAGCATAAATATTTTAGATGAGTAATAAAAAAAAAACGACCCTATAGTATACTTTTAGATGAATGTTGTGAGATAAATATTTAGTTGTTTCGAAATGGATTTGAACACGTGTTGGGCCTCAGGTCAATTTTGCTTAAGATTTTCAGACACGGGTCGGTTCATTCGAATTTGAGAAACCGAAGACCTAGAGCCAAGCCCATGAACACCTCTATAGTATAATCGCAAAGCAAACTCTTGGAAATGAAGACCTTACTCAGCAGGGAAGGACGAGATGCCTTTCGAGAAGGGCAGTTGCTCAAAATAAAATCCTAGATGATCAGATAGCTCAATATATATGGAGCTCTATGCTCTAGTATAATAAAGTTAAGGCCTCCAATTTGTAATTATTCTTTCATCACATACTAATTATGAGACCAAATATTTAATAAACCACTACTATCACTTCCATCTCCCAACTACTTCCACCCAAAATTGACATTACAATTTGTAAATACATAAGTTTCGTGAAATGTAGAGGGATGAAGCAATCTTAGAGGGCGAACTAGAAAATGCTATAGCTCTACCTTCAGCAAGATTCTGGGTATGATGTTATGAATGCTATGGCTAACCTAGAGCGCATTCAATTATACCATTGATAAAACCTAAAGCCGAATTCCCTTTTATAACTTCACCAAACCGTCATCACTAACTACTAATTTGGGATCGTATATAGTTATGAAAACAACCTTCTTTCTCGGCCGAGAATGGAGACTAAATAATAGACAGGCACTGCAGCCAATATACTAAATTCCAAGTCATCATCTTGTCAGGAAGAAATCTTAATTTTCACCATATCTAGATCCCAGTCCTCTTCGAGGTACGTAATAAAATCAGGATGCAAAATTGCAGCTGCAAGCCATATCCTCCTGCATGCAACATCTAGTCCTTGAACATTTTTCCCGTTTAGAGAAAATCTGAATTTACAAATAATGTGCCTACATTTCTAACACTATATATGCAGGCATATGGACTATCTCTGCCATTGACAATGCTCGTGTATCCAGAAGTTGAGCATATCACTGAATGTAGTTCTTTCTTATACAAGGCTCAAAAAGTACTGAAACAATCAGCATTTGAAATTTCCAAACCCACACAGTGCTTTAATGCAATAACATGAAATACATCAAAGTCAACAAAACATATAACCCGAAAGACCAATCACATAAAGAAAATCCCAACATTACAATAGCAAAGTCTCCCCCTTTTCCTATACCATTAATTATACCCATCCCCCTTTTTTTTTCCCTAAAAAGAAAGTATAAAAGACAAAAATTAAAAAGGAAGAAGAAAGAAATGATCTTCAGTGCCTCAACTGATATTGATAGAGGACTGAGACATATACCCTCCTAACCCCAACCTAATAACAAGTACGAATACATTAACAAAAAAAGAAAAAGGGACTTGTCATGCATATATACATACAAATTAAGGTATGACCAACTTACTGGCACTAGCTAGAAAGTTGCACCAAATAGTTACTTGATCCTTTCTTCAACACTGTGTGGTGTAGATGATAATGACGGTGATGATGATATGATTATGATAGCTGAGTTGATGAGAGGGAAGAGGATCCGAGGTTCCTCTCAGTGCAAATACGATTTCTCAACCTTGAAAATAAAACCAATAGGCTGATCTTGCAGCTGACATGATCTCTCTGATCCAAGCTCCTCTCATCTTTAGGTTCCAACCACACCAATCTTATACCCTTGTTAAGAGAAAGTCTTAATCCATCCCCGATTTGAGTACCATAAACTCCACTACAAACAGAAGTAATAAGAAAAGAGTAAAAAAAAACTAAGCTAGAAGAAGACATCCAAGGTCACTAACAAAGAGGGAGATAACTGAGATGAAAGAAATGGTTTTTTAGGTAGAGCTAGATCAAAGAAGTACTGAGGACCCCATATTGGCTGGATCATGCCATGAACCCACACTATTGGTAGTGTTCCAATACATTGAAGGATCTGAGAAGCCAACTTGGTCTATCTGATTCTGGGATGGCACATTCCAGTTCGACCTATTTTGATCATGCTCAATTTTCACCCCTTTCATACCAACCCCAGATTCACTATTCCCACTCATTTGCAAGTCCTCAAAGGGGACTGTCAAGTTTTGGTACTGGTTAGGAGCTCTAGTACTCTTTTGTTGGTTGAAGTTAGAGGCAAACAAAGAAGCCATAGCTGGAGTGGTTGTGTTGGTGGAAGTTGTGGAGGAGCCAAAGAGATTGGAATAACTTGAAAGAAGTGAATTTGAAGTGACCACATCTTGTATTTGCTTCGTAGGGTTAAACCCATTAGCATCATTAGTACTCATGATTCCTGATGAAAACCCTAATGCAAGAGCATTTAACTGAGGCTGGAGATCATGATACCCAGAAACAGCTGAATACACCCTTGAATTGAACCTGCCAGGAAATGGAAGGTCCATCTCTGATGGGTTACTGCTATTTAATCCGTAAAACAAGGGATTAAAATGATTTGAAGTTGGAGAAATATGGTCAATTGGGGTTTGAGGATTAGGATTTGCACTAGAAACTGAATTATTAGCTCCTTCAACGGCTGAGGCTGGTCTCCTGACACGCTTGTTCTTTCTACATCCACCACCAACAGGAACATTCCTTAAAGTTCCACCTCTCGTCCAGTATCTCTTGCAAGCCTTGCAAAAGTGTCTTGGCTGAGATAAGCTGTAGTTGTTATAGTAACAGAACTTGGTGTTTGAGGAGTCACAGCGAGGACACTTGAGAGCTTGTTGTTGTTGCTGCTGCTGCTGTGGTTGTGAAAGTACTTCTTCACTTGGTCTCTCCATTAGTTTACCTGTTGATTCCGTCAGGCTTTTCTCATCTATCTGATTCTGCACCAAAGAGAAAGGGAAAGAAAAGAAAAGAAAAGAAAAAAATCAAGAGTGGTGTTTTTATTAGTGTAAAAATAACATTGCAGGATAGATATTCTCTTCCAAAAGCTAAGAAACAAAAAATGGGTCATGTTTTGTCTAATAATTGAGAGGGAGAGAGAGAGAGAGAGAGAGGGTGAAGAACCTGTGGCCATTCGTTAGTAGTTGAAGAGATGACAACCATCTTCTCACAGTTGCCTAACATTTCTTCTCACAAAGGAATCGTTGAAACAAAGAGTAAATAGACAGAGCAGGTGGCGACGTGAGTCTTTCTTGATGGGGTACAAATATTGTCACATACAGGGAGAGAGAGGGGGGGAGAGTCTGTGTGTGATTAATTAGCAAACATCAGAATTTGTGTGATTTAGTTAGTCAGAATTTCACGTGATGGGGTCTGGTCTAAAATCGAATTTGGGTAGATTGTTTTTTTTAAGTGAAATTATTAAAAGAGAATGCAAAAGAATATATGGAGGGACATACAATGTATTCAAAATCCAAGAAAAGGACGGGGAGGTAAAGTGGAGCTAGGGATGAATCTTTGAGCTGTTCAAGAAAGAACATTTAACATATGAGAGACTACATATTCCACCATCACTATACGTAACATTCCTTCGTATTATAGATAGAAATCCACAGATATACATAGAGGGAATCCCTAGAGCTCAAGACCCAATGCAGTCACACAGCAAATCCCACTTCCACTTTAGTTTCTTGTGTTTATTATATTTTATATACTGAATGGTATGCTATGTATGTGAACACATACTCCATACAAATTATGGCCCATGGCTTCAACAAGAGAGTACTTATGACGGTGCTTATAAAAAACAACATCCAATCCATACCAAGATCCAGTGATGCACATATCATATCAATGTACACTAGCTTTTGAATTGGATGGGATGTTGATATACTGCTAATTAAAAGGTTCCAATCAAGCACGATGTGAGTATTTTTTCAAAGAGTGGCTTGTTCTTGTTTTCTTTCTTTTTCCCTTTTGTAAGAATGAATTGTACATCATGTTTGACATTACAAGCAGATAAGCTACTGTAGTACTATTTTATGGACTTTATTTCATACATAGGAGAATGTATTTACTATATTTTGCACACCTAATTTAGTACTGATAATATCGTCAAGAATCACCTTGGAGGCATCAAAGGTTGTGAGGCAGTGAGCTATTGGCTGTTGCTACTTTTTGAACGGGAATGAGACTGCCTATTCAACGTTGGGGAGAATGTGAAAACTCCAAGAGAAACAGGACAACAGGGCTCCATGTGGGGAGTCCAAGTTACATCTCAGTCTCAAAGCATAGAAATGGCCATGCTTTATTCCCGAGTGCTAGCTCTTGCATGCTGTGCTTCTTATTCTCTCACCTTATTTTTTGTCTTTAAAAACAAATAAATAGAGAAGCCGTTAACAGTGTCTGTCAGAGAGAGAGAGGGGGAGAGAGAGAGAGAGATGGAAGCATAAGGTGCAGGAGCCATGTGGTGGGCAGCTCAGATACAGTGGAAAAAAGAATGGTAAAGCTAAAGCATAGTTTGGGGAACATATGGATTTTGTAGTCTTTCAAGGGATCTTCTCCTCCTCCCTAATATCCCATCATTATTCTTGCGCAGTCCTGATCTTAATTAACTTTGATCTTTGGTACAGTAATTAAAATATTATACAGTACCACTCACATTGCTAAATGCTTGATCACTAGCTAGGGTTACTCCTTCCACATGATTTTTATTTTTTTTATAATGCTTTCAAGTATGTGGCTGGAGGAAGGCAGGCTGTAATTAAACTTTAGAGAGGTTAACAATAGCAAATTGACATGTTAGGGCAGTTTCCAGATTCGGCTGTCAGTATAGTCTTTTTATTTGCTGGGGAAGAATTAGACAACTAGTTCAACTACTAGATGCGCGATATCCAGTGGTATTTCTACGAAGCAAGAGTGCGAAATTCAAAGCTCAAGGGCTTGTTTCGAGAAATTATTCACACAATCCCACTATTCATTTAAACCTTAATCATGTTACAAGAATATTTCATAATGTCATTTGGGTATTCCACCATATCAATCAATTGGACAATTTTGGTCTAATTACTTTTTTTTTCTAATTAAAAGAACTATTCATATGATTCAATAACTGATTTGGATGAAATTGAGTCGAGATGGAAAAACATGAATATTAGTTGATTTATATACCCAGTCGGATATTTTATCAATCATTTTATCAATAAAAAATATCATGTCATTATATAATTTTTTTTAAAAAATCTCATTGTATACTATCTTTAATTTCATCGATATATAACGAAAAATTATTTTTATTGGTTTATTTATGGATGAACTTTATAGTCAGGTTAATCCCGTCGATAAAACTTTTCATGTCATCATATTTTTTTTATTTTTTTATTCATTATTTTTTCACTGTAATTCTCTTGGTATATATCAATAAAATGTTTTCGTCGATATACACTAACAAATATAATGATGGAAAAGTGTGTCAGTAAAATTCATCATAATTTATTGACAAATTCTTGTTATATTTTTTTATCATAGTATTTATTAAATTTATGATAGTAAAAGGATCACATATAAGTAACCAAAAATATAATGGTGATTTTAAAAATAATCTAAACTAAACTTACAATTTAAGGATCACGTATGTAATAAGTCATTTCATCTAAAATAAAAATGCCATTTTTAAATTCTGGATGCTATAAATATAATTCCAGTATGTTAATACCATGCATATTAATTAATTACTATATTAATTAATTACTATGTAGTAGAGAAGTTTTAAATGCATTTATTATTATTATTATTATATATAAACTTTCAAATCATATAGATTGCTTAATAGTATACAAAATTAACATTATTAATAAATAAATAAATAAGGAGGGGAATTTTTCTCTCACTATTCACTTGACCAAAACTTTTTATTTTTTTAATTTTATTTTTTAATATTAAATTTTTTTATCTCGATCTCATGATCAAGATTTCAAGTTTGATAAATTAATTAATTTTTTTTATTAAATTTTATTTTTAAGTTCATCTTTCAACATTTAATTGATTTAAAATTAGATTTTAGAATTTTTTTGCTTTGTTCTCTGTGAAGTTAACATGATCTTATTTCTCGAGTCACAAGTTTAAAGGTTTAACCCAAATCGATCTGACTCAATTTGTGTTTTTTTTTATCCTTTTCTAATTAACTTTTTTCAATATTATTTTTAAATGTTGGGTTGATTAGAAATTGAGTTTTATAAATTACTTCGATATGCTTTTTATAGGTTATCTCAATCACACGACACGTGTTGCAAGTCTAGCAAGTTAACATAGGTTCACTCAAGTTTTTTTTTTTGTTTTTTAGCTTTTTTAATTGTTTTTTTTAAATCTCATCATTCAATATTAATTTCATTGAAAATTAATTTTTATAATTTTTATTAATTTACTTTCTATAAGATTATTTTGATCTCGTGATCCAGGTCACAGATTATTAGATTAATTCATGTTAATTTAGATCAATTTAATATGTTTTCATCTTAATATTTTTTTAAAAAATATCTTAATTTTTTATTTAAACTATACTTATTTTTAACAATCATCCAAATTATTTTTAAATTATCAAATTTACTAAACCATATTGAATTAACCTTCACATCATTTAATTTTTTTTTCTTACTACTAGCATTTTAATTAGCAATATCTTTACACTTTATTTTTTTTACATTAAAAAAATTATCTGAACTCCAACGTACATATCATTATTTTTTTTACATTAAAGAAATTATCTGAACTCCAACGTACATATCATGGGCAATGTTCTAATGATTACTATGCATTATTGACAAATTTCTAAGCTCAGCCTCCTTTGAAGACATAAGGTAGGCACCATCGCTAAGAAATTGAAAGAGTTGGATGATCATGTCAAGGAATTATATCAAGTGAAAAGTTTAATTGAGGAGTTTCTATAATTTTACACTATATATACTTAAACACATTTTTTCAAGTATTTTTTTTTTTATAAGCCTAAAGAATGCATCGAAAACACCAAGGGAAACCCAAGGCGAAAAAGAGAGAACAATAGGATCAAAATGGCACCAAATTTTTTTTACACGGATTCACTATTTTCTTGTACTGAATTTAATTTAATTGTATATAAATTTAAGATAGTCATAATTTATAATTAGTTAAAGAATTTTAAGCATAGTTCTCCTATTACTTTTAATGATTTTTTAAATCCAACCTCTATCAATTGGAATTGATATACTAGATTAATTATATTATTATTAAAAAAAAACATTTATTTATTGTATCATACAAAACCTTATAGTAAAGTAAGGCTTGTTTTTAGCAATCATTTTTGGACAAATCTATTATATATTAAGTAACTAGATTCAACCTAGTCTATTGTCCATATACTATACTTTTCTATGTCATATATATATATGGATAAGATAACAAAACAAAGTTAAACAAAAATGGACATGTGAAATTTTTTTTTTGACAAAAACAATCAATGTTTAAATTTGACTAGAGATTCAAAAAGTCTAATTTTATAAGGGGTTAGTTGGCTATAATAAATTAGATTAGAAAGAACTTTAAATTAGACTAAACTAGATTAGAAAGATAATGTTTTAGAGTTTTAATTATTTTTATATTTATTTTTAAATTATATTTTTTTTTAATTTAGTTTTGATTGGATTTTTTTCTATATAGGGTAGGTCAGTTTTATCAATATAAAAATATTTGATTTATTATTTTTAAAGTCAGTTTATAAATTATTAACTTTTCAGATTATATCAAATTTCTTTCTATAATTTTATCTACACTTTAGATTTGTTATCAATTAGTTTTAATTTCTATAAGAAAATAAATTCAGCAATAAATTCTTTCATCCTAGAAAAAGAAAAGATGGGATACCATGGATCTATATATTCGCTGAAGATCAAATGAATAAAGGACGTACGATTGTGAGAAGTTCGAAACTGAGATACTAAGGACTCATAAAGTTCGTTTGCTATTGATAAGAAATTAATATAAGTCTATACTTGAAGCTTACACACACACACACAATCAAAATTAGTTCGGTTAGGTGCATATGCTAGTTCAATTAAGATCGTAAGCTACATTTGTGAACGAATTGACTTAAAATCTTGATTTGCCTATAATGGAAAAATAAATGAAACTAAGTTGAACTTCTTTTTTTGCCTCTATTATTTTCACTTTTTGTTTTCCTTTTGATAATGGCTATATGGGTCTACGATATGAAAAATATGTAAAATTTAAGTTAAATCACGTACAAGCACACCAATTAATGTAAATCAGCTACATTTATAAATTTACACCACTAAATTTAATAGTTTTATTAAAAAAAAAATTTGTTAATATTTATACTCATAGTTCGTCAATACATATTACTAACAGTCTTATAAACAGAAACAACCAATCAAAAATAATCTCGTCAGTAATTTATTGTTTGTTAGTAAGTCCATCAATAATAAATATACTAATGGATTTATAAACGGAAAAATTACACCAAAAAAATTTATCCTTTTTATTTTGTTAGTATTTTTATTGGTAAATTTAACATATCACCGACAAAAAAACTGTATGTAATGCCATAAGTTTTTTTATTTGTCCATCAATAAATATAACATATTACTAATAGAATATCATCTATAATTTCATCGGTGAGTTAACAGTACTATTTGTATTGCAGCAATTCTTTTCCTACTTCCTCTGGAATATATTGACGAAATTGTTATATCGGTAACCCCATTAGTAATATTTTAAAAATATATATTGAACAAAAGTTAAAAATAATTAAAATAAAGTAAAATAAAATAATATAAAAATCAAATATTTATAACAATTTTAAACATATGTACGTTTAAATATAATAAATCTAAAATAGAGACGACGTTGAAGAAGGACGAGGACGATGACGACAAGGAGGAGGTTGGTTGTCACTAAGACTGTGGGGTCAATTAGAGGGTGCACGTAAATCACTCATCTGTGGTCTCATCTCCATTACTAATCAGCGAAATTTTTCATAATCAGCAGTGATTCGTTCATATTTATCATTAAGATGGGTCGATTAAGCCTGTAATCATTTGTCTAACATTGCCATGAACTCTAAAGTTTGAGTGCGTAAAATTGCCATGAACTTTGGAGTTTGAGTGTGTAAAATTGACTGTGAGCTTCTAACCATCAAAGCATTATAGGTTGTTAATAAGTTCTTAGTTGTAATATTAGCAAGTCCGTACACCCAATTTCTATCGAATCCACTAGACAATCTTGCCTCCAACCACAAATTCAGGTTGATATCTAGATGGGTCAAAGAATCATCCTTGTATCTCTCCTTCAACTGACTGTTATATGTATCCTGAAAAAAAATTCATTAAATTCAAGGAAATAATAACTTAACAAAAAAAATAGTTGAAAACCAGTATACTAAAAAGTCTTTAACTCGGCTATCCACAAACTACAACATCTTTTTTTTGCGATCACCCATCGAGCTTGGCTCGCATCCAAGAACCATAAACTACAAGAAAAAAATATTATCAATTAAATATATTTACAAGAAACAACTACTAAAAAATGGATGTAATAAAAAAAATCCTACCATCCGCTTCACATATAAAACCAATGGAATTAAACCGTTGGCATACGCGATAATGGAACTGTGAACACATTGGTGTACTTGTAAAAAATCAACAAAAAGCCCCTCTAAATAGTATCAACTCATTGATAAGTGAATAATTTACATAGTCACTAGAATATTTCTACAAACACATTCTGTCAATATACTCGTGTAATGAATACAGTGAACATTGTTATGGAGAATAAAAGAAGGGGAACAATTATCATAGTCTTTGGAATATACCGATGGACATATTCTATCAGTATAACCGTATGTAATGAACACCGTGAACAATGTTAGTGAGAAAAGGAATAGTTCCCATAGTCTATGGAATATACCGACAAATACATTTTATTGGTATTTTCATCAGTGTAAAATAGTGTCTAATGTCAAATTGTATATGTATTTCTTATCTATCCATCTTGTAAATACTTAAATTCATTGTTACACATACAACACAATAACACTAGTTCACGTCACAATAATAAAATAAATATTTCATTGTCATTCAATAATAAATTAACATCATTGTTATTACATTGAACTGGATTTCATTCACAAATATTACTTTATAGTTTATGGCATTATATATTAGTGTTGTGTAAATTAATCAAATTTTTCTTTTTCTTTATCAATTGAGTCGTCCTCATCTCCATTATAATCTTCTACGTTGATTTTGTCATAGTTATCTTCATCGACTTCTGGATGTTTGTTACAGTTCAAAACACCATTCAACTCCTTAGCATCAACATCAATAAAATTATTCTCGGCAATGCAAAAATTTAAGTTTTCTTTCAAGTTATTAGATGGAGGAACTCGATATGAATCAACTAGCTAACCAAGTTGAAAATTATCATCTCATAAAGTTAATTCATTGTTGCCATCCTGAACAACCTCAACACGACTCCTAAGTTTAGTTTTCACTATGGATAATCGATCAACTTTTGACTGATTCTTCTAAAGAAAAAAGTGTATGTATAATAAACTTGTTGGCATTGATTGTTTGGTAAAAACAAAGATATCGTTGAAGTTGCGAAGTCTGGGTTTTGAATTAATTTTTACTAAACCATGATAAGGATCTACTCTGATTTCTCTATTAATGGTATTATACCAATAACATTTGAATAAAAATATTCTATTACGCTCGCTATGATATTGCAATTCAATGATCTCTTCTAACTTTTCATAGTAGTCAATTTCAAACTCATTAAAACTCAATCCCTTAACATAAATTTCATTGTTATATTTCTTTCTAACCTGCATGTATTTTTCAGTATGAAACACATGTTCATTGATGAATTATATATTGTAGCACTTCATTTTTCTTTCAGGACCCAGACTAATACAAACAAAGTAACACCAACATTCCCTCCTAATTGATAATTCTGGTATATAAAGTACAACCAAGAATAGTTAATGAGAAATGTAAAATGAAATTAAGTATTCTGAGAGATAAGAATAATTAAGTATACTTATATGTGTTTTGAACCATATAAAAAATTGGTCATCTTATAATTAAAAGATTTGGAATTCAATTAGCTATGAGTTTCGAGACAGCAAATATTGACAATGTTGCCTATAAAGAATTCAAAAATATATTAGTTTATACTATTATAATAGATAAATTGTTAAAAAATAATGACATGTTAAGTAGTATACTTACTGAATAAAAGGTTTTAATTCATTGCAGTTAAAAAGCACATAATAATATGCTTGTTTGAATTCTATTTTTGACAAATATCTTCCACTCACAGCATTTTTTGGTATGGGTAATCTAAGATGGGAGAATATTGACAAGCTCTTAAAAAAAAAAAAACACTTTCTCACCATCACTATGCCTTAGAACATGGTTGATTTTTGTTTTCAATTGAAGCTTGAAGTAATATGAGATAACTATTGATATCTCTTCAACAATATAAGTCTCGCATATCGAAGCCTCAACATGCGCCTTGTTTTTTACTTTTCTCTTAGAGATAAACAAGTACATGTATGGAATTAAATGAATTTTTTGAAATATATAAAGAAAGATAATAAAATTTTAATTACGATACATGTGTAATCCCTAACCTTTGAATGGACACATCCATTTATATTGAACTATACCTTCAAATTTTGTCTAAAATGGTAAATTTATAGGTAGATTCTCCTCTAAGCTAAAAATAATAGAGGAAATATCATCTCAAATTTGCATATTGTTTAGATGATATTCATTTCAAGCCACTTTATATATTGTGTCTATAACTTGATATATATATATATATTGACTGATCTCTTTGAGTACAACTCAAATGCACTTTGGCAATAAATATCGGTAAGTTAATGAATGAGTAGTTGTATAACCACATGACAATCATGGCTTTTTATTATATACAATATACAATCCTCTAAATTCATCAACCTTGATATTTTCAAGGCACGTTCATCAGGAAATCACAAACTTTTAAGTCATTAGTAGACAAGTAACTATATATTTTATCTAAAATGAAACTGGCTTTAGGCTTTACAACCCATGACCCAACATAACCAACTCTATATTTTTATGGTAACAAAATAAAGTTATACCCATTCTACCTTTGAAATTATCCTTTGTCTTCCCTTTCATATCCATAATCATTTTAAAAATGTTCTCAAACACATTCTTTTCTATATGCATGACATCAAGGTTATGACGAAAGAGATTGGTCTTCCAATAAGAAAGCTCTTAGAAAATACTTTATGTATACTTAATTATAGGTTAAACCAAAACCAGAAAATTTCTGCTTACCGGATTAAAAACCAAACATAATGTTATTGTACTTTGACACCATGTTATACAATTCTTTGTCTAAAAGAAATGGCAATGCAAGTGCTTTTAACTTTGCCAACAAATTTTTTTTTCTCGATACATCATAAGTCAAAGTTTCAAATGACCACAACTGCTTCAATTCATCAATCAACAGTTAAAGACAAATATTTATATTCTAACTTAAACTACTGGAATCGAGTATGATCATAGATAAAAACATAAACTCCAGCTTCATACACATCCTCAAAGGTAAGTTGTAAATCGTGAGTATCACTGCCTAATAAGAATAAGGAGTAGAAAATTACCTGAATAAATTGAATTCATCTATATATAACCCAAGATGCACATTCCATATCTCCACTTAAAACTAAGGATGCACACTATTAAAGTGTTTCCAAACTTCATCATTGAAGGGTTGTACTATCACTTCATCCACTGTATCACATGATTGGTGCCATGAATAACTTCTGTAGTTTAGGTGTGTTTGGAAAGTATCTAATTTTTATATATGTGAAAAGAGTCCTTCCCCTACTAATCATGGATTTATAAAGAGAATACTCATATGTTCAACACGTAGTCAATTTTATATTTTCAAAAAGGAGTTTCATCATTGACTTAGCAACATATAAGTTCTCTTTTAATATATTCCTTTTAGGTAAAATGTTCCTCGTATATTCAAGAATTTTATCATAACCTGCCTTATTCAACCCATGATCTTACTTTATAGTAAAACCAAAAAATCATGTCGATAATTTACAATGATTTTTACAACCATCCTATAATAATTTATCAGAATCTTTTAAAATACAAAAAAATCAGACTGCGTTTGCATTACGTTTTTCATCTACCATTTGAAATTGATCGGCATGACCCTAACTCATTATTATCGTATCAATAACCATAATCTTATCAGGATTATTATTGTTATCTATAACTCTATATACGTTGCTAGAACTAGATGTTGACCTATCTATCATTTGTATCATGGTATCATGAGGAACATATGGATTCTCATATGTATACCAATACAAGTATTTCTTCACAATCTTTTTTTATAGAAAATGCATCATTACAACATCTAGATTGAGAAGTTTTTTATTTTTATACCTCTTGCATGGACATTTAATACCCCTTCCACTAATATTTCTCGAATTAAATAGTGTATAATTAATAAAATCATGAACCCATTACAATAATTCATCCTTTATAACCTTTGTGGTGAATCTCTATACATCCATGAATGATCATCTACTACTTATATCAAACCTATATAAAATAACGATGACAACATGTATTAGTTAACTACATTAACTAAATAATTTATAAAAATATTAATTTAGCTCCAACTTATTTAATATTTTTTAAATGTACTCTTAATTTATTATTGATTATCTATATAAATTTAAATTTCTACATATTTACCAAAAATTTCAACTCTATAATAAAATTGAGAAAACACAATACAGACTCATTAAATAAGTTATATTTATTTCATCACAAAACACCTATGTCAAAAATTCAATATAAGTTTCAACAAATTATAAACAAGTATAGTTTTATAAAATCTAAAACAAATTGTAACATGTATAAATCATAAATCCATACAACAAATTTGTATAAGAAAAAACTATAAAACAAGTAAATACCCAAATAAAATACATATACTATAAAAAAAATATGTAAACAAATCAACATTTTAAAATTGAGTTCAAATTAAAAAAAAAAAGAGGTAGATTTGCTTACTTAAAGTGAAGAATCCTCAATAAAATTTAAATCAGAATATAAATGTTAATGAACTGAGTGTTTTGGTAGTTGTATTTGTTGTAGGTGGTTGAATTGTGTTGAGATTGGAGAAAGGATGGTTGTTTGTTGCATAAAAATGCATTAAGAAGAAGGAGAAATGAAGAAGGGTAAGAGGAGAGTCAATCGTTAGGTTATAAATTAAATATCACCAATGACATTACTAGTGGAATTATTCCGTCAATAACTTTGTTAATCATTCTGTCATTAAAAATATTATGTCACCATACGATTAAACGTTTTTGAATCCCACTGCAATACCCTCTGTAATTCTTTCGATATATGCCAATAAATTTTTATGCCGACATATTTACGGATGTACTTTATTGTCGGGTTAATTCTATAAGTAATATTGTCTATAAAAGTTATACGTCATCGTATTATTTGAATTTTTTTATTTTTTATTTTTTTACTGTAATTCCCTCTATATATATTTAGAAAAAAAATTTAGTGTTTATTGATAGATATAGGAATGAAAATTTTTGTTAGTAAAGATCATGTTAATATACTAATAAAAAAATTCTATTAATATTTTTATTTTTATTTATTAATTTTATAGTAATGGTTGTTGTGAAGACAAGCTGAGCTTGAACCTTACTTGAAGTTAGGTGAGTCCTGAATGTTAAAAATTCAGCTAAACTCATCTCATTTGTACTGTCCGGAATCCGGATACATGAAATAATCATCCTTAATTTCATAAGAAAATAGTACTTATTAATTCATCAAAAGCAAACGTACATCACTTAACGAAATAGTTATCAAATCGCTGGATTTTTAGCCGGTGATCACTTCGATCTTAAACAAGGACAGAGGTCAAAAGATCTCACCCGGGTTCAATGAGGAGGAGAACGAGATTTATGATCAGTACTAGCTAGGCCAAGCGTCTAAGAAGAGAAGATTTTTCATTTGTAAAATGTAAGTGTAGCATTCAACTGATTCCTTTAACATAGCTAGTCAAGGACTAAGACATAATATAATGTTTAAGGAGTGGTTGCAAAGCAATGATATGATGCTCTTAAATTGACAAATGACAATCACTATGTGAATTAGAAAAACATAAGGTTTTTAATTAGAAAACTAGCAGCAAGGAGTGCTTCTACAGGCTGCGCCTTTGACTTAAAGTGGTCATGTCACATTATTTAGGGCAAGCAAGTCTTCCAAGTGAACAAACTTGTGAGACTTGTGCCACACATGGCCATGTTTAGGTCCCACGATAAATCCACTATCATAATCATACAGCGATACTGTTCACAATGTAAAGCCAAAAAGTTGCTGCTCTATTTTAAGTTACCTTCGTGGATAATTCATCATCTTAACGCAGTGCTGAATTAGCAAAATGATTCACAAGTAATTTTAATAGAAATGATCTTTCCCTTTTCTTAAGGAAAAAAGAAGAAGAAGAACAATTAGGGGATACATAGATTGATGATGTGCCCAATTTATTGAGACCTTCAACATACTTATATTAAATGATAAATTTAAAATATTTTTGCGAGCAAAAGTATTTGGACCTAAAACTTTAGACTGATGAAAGTCTTCTCTCTTCAATTACTAATAGGGTTATTTGGCTCTTTTAACTTTATCAAAGAGAGTTCATTTCTCCTTCAACCAAAAACAAGTAAAAAGGGCATCTTCAAGAAAGCCAAAGATCTCTCGATATTTCGTAATTGACGCCTAAATTTTTGGATTGATATACAAACTATTTCTTGTTTATGCAAAGTTCTATGCCGACGGCATATGAGCATCCAATAATAGCTTACAGGACCATGTTTTGCCTATTTACTCTATCATAGGTACCACCATTGTAGCAAACCCTTACATTTTCATGCATTTCGATGTAGACAAATTAAGAATAATTCAGTGGTGATTCACTGTCCAGCAATTTGAAGAAATTATTCTCCATTATTATCAGCTACATATGACATTAATGCATGCAGATCATTTGGATGGGACGACTCCAGCTCTCTAGTTTTGGAGTTAGAAAATTTCTTTCTTTTTTCCATTTATTTTGAGGTCAATGAATTAATATTATGGATTTACAAGTTACATATTGAGGACCCAGGAGTAATTTCTTTTAATTTTGAAGGACTATTTTGTACAACAACGTCAATCTTTTATATATATATATATATATTTTCTTTTAAAGGAACTGTTAAATCTCAAAGACATGTATAAATTTTGGGAAGCCACGGCGGCCGCCAGCCACAGCTACCTCCAACCCTCGGCGCAGAGGGCCCGTGACCTGAGAACTCGCCGATAGGCTTAGCCTTGCCCTTAGAGCTCGTGGGTCATGTAATTAAGTTCAATATATAGACAAATATGTCAGGTTCATGACAAAGCACTTGTCAAGTTTTAATAGGATGGAAAACACTAGGCAAAACAAGCATCAATGAAGACAACTTAGGATGGTTACATGAAACTTCTTTTGTATTAAAACAAATCCCCAAATCATCATTTTGGGGACGGGCATGATGTTACTTGTTAAATTTAATCCACTCGATTGCCATCCAAAACAAGGCACCGATATCTTAACATGTTTATTTGCCTAATTTAATAATGCATCTGAAAGAGAAGATTTATAGCTTATTTATTTAATATATATGATATTAACAGTTTTTTAAAGTATTTTTTATTTAAAAATATATAAAAATAAAAATTTTAATTTTTAAAAATTTATTTTTGACATGTTATATTAAAATGAACTAACAATACAAAAAAATTAAATTAAAATAAAATAAAAAATATTTTAAAAAATATATTTTTGAAATTAAAAACAAACAGAATATTATATATTAGTTTCTTGACAATGAAAGTTCCTCATTGGTGCTTAGTGCTTCTTAGCTAATGATCTAGAGACTGGAGATAGATAGCCTCGGATTGACTCATGTACCAAGAAAAATCTTTCTTCAACCAAGATCATTGGTTTAGCGTTTATGTGAGCTAGCACTTGTAGAATTAATTATAAATAAAAAAGAATTATAAGTTATTTGTACTGTATCAAAATAAATTATTTAACTTTTATAGTATTAAAAATTAATAAAAAAACCATCTAATTTTTAGTATTCTTAGTAATATTTTATGTAAAAAATTAAGAATATCTTCTTTTTCTACAAGTCTTTCTATATTAACTATTTTTTTCCTTTTTTCTATTTTTATAATAAAAAAATTATAAATGGATTTAAGAACACAAAAATTAAATACATAACATCTAAGACTATAATTAAGAACTAATTAATTAGTTTTGATGAATAACATAGACTAGGTTATGATTAACTCACCAGTACAAGCCTCGCATAAGAGACCAAAACATTGATGTATGAATTGTTTTTGTTTTTAAAGTCTTGATTCAAATATAGATATGATAAAAATCTCATCTTCATGTAAAATAAAAAAGAAAAAAACATAATAGTGGAAGATTTTGGTGATCGCGTAGATGGAACTAAGACAGAGGTAGTGCCCGTCAATTCCAGAGGTAGAGAGGTAGGTCCTACCCACCCACACTCAGTCACTCACTACCCCACTACCACCGGACAAGAAATGCCAATTGGGCAAACATTAAAGAAACCCAGCGAGCACGTTAAAGCAAAGTCTGTATCAGTAGGGTTTAGGGGACCAAAGCATCAAATCCAACCTTTCAATCTGTAGCCATCAATGGCTGACCGTGGCGCACCCTAAACAATGTGCAGACAAAGATATCGCTCTCCATTTTGGTTATATTTTGGCTCTCCTTGCTGTATAATTAGGGCACCCACATGAACAAATTAGAGGACAGGATTACTCTTCTTCCTCTGATGAAAGTATGAAACTGCCATCCATCCATCGTACTCTAAACAGGAGCGTGTAAATTAAGGACTACGTACCTGATCAAATGAGGGTAAGCTGGACATTCTAGCATCATTTTAGTGCTCTGGCTACAAGAAAACTTATGGGGTCAGTTTGCTTCTTTCAAAAATCCTTTATGGAAGTCATCAATGGATTGGGATCTCCAAGAGAGAAGGATGTGAATGGATTCATCGAAGGATCATATATTCCTTTCCGGCCACTGATCAAGGGCCATCAGGTACCGTCGGCCTGTACTTATATGTAATGTCATGGAGGGTGATAACTATTTAACACATTGATGTCAGGTCAAGTGGAACATGTGATAGAGCACATGATGTGGTTCTTGAAATTAAGATGGAATCGCAGTCAGGTTAGGTCACCCAAGTGACAAGATGATATTTATTTGAAAAAGTTATTAAGCAACTGTAAATCTCACTTCCAAGTAACGAACCAGAGGAGAAATTAAGGGTTCTTGAATCTTAAATTTCGAGGAATCCATACATGTAGGATAATAATATGGTGTAAGGTGATTATGTGAAAATATTTTTTAATTGAAAATATATTAAAATTATAATTTTTTATGTTTTTTTATTTTTATAATAGCACATTAAAATTATTGAAAAACTTAAAATATATCAATTTAATATTTGTTTAAACATAAAAATTAAAAAACAATTTAAAAAAATGAATTAAACCACAAAAACAAACACATCCTAAAACGTTTTAATACTATCAAATATTTCTAGCTGCATTGTTATCATTTTTCATAAATTAATATTATTTTTATTTAAGTAAAGGTATGCTATATATCAACATTTAAATTGGTTTGTTTGTGAATCTTTATCACTTTTTTTCTAAAAGTTGAAAATGAAATAATGTTGTAATATCTTGCGGGGAACAAGTTTATTTCCCGAACGACATTAATTTCAAAGATATAAATAAAAAACCATGTGTAATTTTGTAAGCTAATACTTGCTTCAACAAATATCATTATCTGTAGAAATTGATTTCTCCTAAGAATTATATATTTCCTCACAGAATTTCATAGGTCAAATGAAGTACCAAAACATTCATGGTTATGAATTTCATTTGAAGTAATTAATAACGACCGTTTTCTTTCTCTCTTTTGTTTTATTCCATTGGCATATTCTCTTTCTAAACAGTAATTGATTATGTTGAAAGTTGATATGATTACGTAGTTAATTTGATTTGATTTGTTTGTAATTTTTTTTCTTTTGGGGGGGGGAATCAATTTCATGGTTAACTTGGGGTTAATAATACAGAAAAGCAAAAGCACATTGTTACAACGGGCAGTTCTATAATTATGATATTGCATGGTAACATGGGCCACAAAATATAAACTGGGAATGAAATTTACTGTGGGGGGTCAAACCTAGGTAGGGAACCCAAGAAGCAGGAATGGATGAACGAGCATGAAAAATTCCAGAGAGGTCCGAGTCATCAATGGTCTTTAAAGAATCTTCACCTCTAAAGTTGCAAACCCTTTTAACACATGGTTAGAAGCTAGCTTGTGGACTGTTGCTTACGGAAGTTTCAGGTCCGGTGGGTCCTAGAGAATGTCGTGGGGGACAATTACAGTGTATTTTAAAGAGGGTGTCCTAGAAATAAATCATCTGTCTGTCGAGGAGAGAAAGGCTTGAGTGTGTCCAAATCGAGTGTCCAAAACGTTCGTAGATTCAATTCAATGTCAAAGAAATTTGATTAGAGCGTGAGTGACGTTGAGATTCTTCTACTTCAGATAACTAATGATGGCTTACAGCGAGGTAATTTATGAGAAATCGAGATTATTAAGAGACCCAAGTTTTATTTTTGATTAAGATATCTTCGAACAAGCTCGAAATTAGTATTTCAAATATAATGTTGTGGTTTGAGAGCAAGGACTTATTTAAATATTAAATTCTTCTTGAAATTAATTATTTCAACAAATACAACGTATGTAAGACGATTAGCATGTATTTGACATTTATGCTAGGAATCCAACAGGATAATTAAGCTCCTTCCTTAACCACTACAATTCACATCGGATCAGATAATTAATAAAAAAAAAGAGAGAAAAGAAGCCATGAATCCTTAGATATTACTGATTCCAACATATCACTTAATGTAATAAAACAGGACAGGACTTTGTGAGGCACAGGAGAGAACAGAAAACGTAAGAGGTGTTAAAAGAGCATTTCTCTCCTAAGCTGTCAACAGGTAATACATGAGCTTAATTTATTATAAGCAGCATTATTGAGGGATTTGTATAATCTTAAAATGTCATGGCTTCATAATTATGTCAATCTTAATGTTGATCTGCTTACGTTATCCAAATTCTCTAAAATTAATATAAGCTTTTTTTGCTGCTTCTGCTGCTGTTGCTGCTGCTGCCCATTATATAAAGAGATTAAAGAGAATGATGAACTGAATTATCATGTGTAACGGATTATATTATTTTATCATTCCAGCTACTTAGGTGCTCTTTGAATTAATGAAAATAAATGTCGGCCCTTTCACATTGAATTCCTTGCCTTTTCCCTTCCTTGATTTTTTTATTATTTCTTGGTACAATACGAAATTCTTAATTTTTAATGAAGGTGGATCCTTTTTTTCCACAAAATTTAGCTCACCTACAGAGGCCAGGATCATCAACTTGAAGCAAGAAATCGAGTCGCTTTCACAACAGCCCCAAACCATTTTGTAATGGGCCATTTACAGTCATACGTGCTATAATCCCAGGAGGATCTTTTTGGGCTCTCAAACGTATAAAACTAAGCTTCGGCCTTTTTAGGTCTCTTAATGCGTCTCATAAACTTATAATTCATAAGGCAAATCCATGATAAAGACAAGGACTTTACTTTTATACCGTGCAGAAAAATAGTTTTTTTCAGCATGTGAATTCTGAAAAAATAAATTATTTTTTAATATTTGGTGATGTAATAAATAATAAGTTAGAAAATAATTTCTAGTTATGTTATAGAAAATAAATTGAAAAATAACTTATTAATATTTTTTTCAAGTTTATTAAAATAATAAAGAATAAATCTTAAAAATTAAAAAATTGAATAAGAATGCAATTGAAAAGAAAATTAATTTCATAAATTATCTCAAATAAAATAAATAATAATAAAAATTAAATCTAACATATAAAAAATTAAAAGATGATAAAATTAAAATAATTATAATTATAATTTCATAAATTATTTTAAATAAAATAATTAATAATCAAAAGAATAAGGATCAAATTTGATAAATAAAGAATTTCAATTAAAAAAATGATAAGAGAAAAATAAATAACAATCATAAAAACAAGAATAAAAGATAATATAAAAATCAAATTAAATCACATTTTAAGAAATGAAATTAAATAAAAAATTAAACAACATATATAGCAATCAAAAGTTTGAGGATCAAATTTGACATAATTAACAAATAATATGATATTTCTAAATTTTTAATAACTTCTATAAAGTGTTTTCCACCAAAAATAAAAGAAAAATATTTTCCTGAAAATCAAGGTAAATTTTTTTTATAGAAAAGTATTTTTTATTGATCAAAAAATATTTTTCATTAGCTATAACAAATAAATATAAAAAATTTAAAAAATTATTTTTTAAAAATTATTTTTCAAAAAACAAACGCACTTTTTTCATATTTCTTTTCCTAAAGCTGCCGCCTGGTAATTTTTGGTCATTTGACGTGCAAAAAAGTTTATTGTAGAATTACCTTGCACCTTAATTTTGGATTATTTTTAACAAATTTATGCCAAATTTAGAGCTAACTTCTATAGATGGTAAAATTACACGCCTCATTGAAAATCTCCATACTACCCCTCACTCCAATTAGAGATAACAATTTAATTCAAACTCAATACATATCAATCCAGTCATATTCAATTGATATTTTTTAAAATAATAACCTTATATGGATGTGATATAAATATTATCAAATTTAATTGGATATATACTCGAATCTAATTTAAAATATATATTTATATTATATAGATATATTTATAAAACATTTATATTTTTTTAATACAATATGATATATACATATCTTAATCATTGGCATAAAACACACTTTAAATATATATTAATTATTTTATTTTTATTAAATACTAAATAATAGCAAGATAATGGATAATCATGTGAATACCCAAAACCCGCTGAATAATTTATTAATATCTAAGTTTTTTTATTTAATAAATAATAAATAAAATAACATCTAAGTTTTTTTATTCAATAAATAATAAATAAAATATAAAAATAAAAATATCTTACTTACGAATATCCATTTTCACCCTTAACTCCAGCCAATGAAAGCGAACATGAATTGAAATTATCTCCTGTGAAGGTGGGTATCAATGAAAAAATCCAAGTGTAAGCTGGTTTTAAGATGGATATGCTAAAGTTGGATATGTTTAGTCTTCAAAAGTGTTTGTGGTTTGACAAATTTCTGGTCCATTTATAAAGCATTTGTTTTTAAGTTTACAGGGAAAACTATATCATATGTAATCCACGAAAGATATTTGGTTTTAGTAAATTTAATCTAAGAAATATATGTAAAAGTAATCATGTCTAAATCACTATAATTAAATGGTGCTTTTTAATTAGAGTCAGTCAAAGCTATCTGGAAAAAAAAGTTCAAGAGCGAGTATATATTTCTTTCAAATTTTATTTTTCCTGAATAAATGTTTCAATATAATTAATAAAAACATCACGGAGAAGGAGAAGTTAGTATAGTTCTATGAATAAATCAGTATTCATTGGTTTGATGAAATTGCTCAAGACTCAACAAAAAAAAAATTTAAACATGACATTAAGAGAAATATTGTATTTTCAACGTGGTATAATTATCTTAGCAATTTCTGCAGGGTTAGGTTAGTATTTTATTATTTTTTCAAAGTAAAATTATTGATTTATCTTTACAATAAAAAATAAAATATTTTTTGATCAGGGGTGTTATGGTCTTTTAATATTTTTTAAATAATAAAATTATTTTGTTTCTTTTAAAAACAAAATCAATTTAACTATTTCACTATGATTCTTTTGTTGTTTTACATTGTTTTTATTATTAATTTGAAGGCTACTCAAGGAAATTATTGTAATTTATTATATATTAAATACTATTAAAAAAGCATATTGATGAAGGTGTCAAGGAGTGTATAACCCATATTCTTTGAGCAGCTCATGCAAGGTCATTCAGCCATTAAATATCATCTTTAATTATAACTTTCAAAAAGTCTTGATGCCCCTCCCCTATGAGACAGCGTGTGCACCAGATATGCATTTGATTTACCGCCAATAATTTTTTTTTTTTAATTTCTCTTTCTTCTTCTTGAATTTAGTATCAACTTCTGCAAAAAATTAGGTAAACCCTTATAATTTATTAATTTTTTTAATTTATATTATTTTGAATATTATTTTTAAAATTTTGAATAATTTATTAAATTATAAATATTTTTAATTTCACCTAGCCCTATTATTTTTAGTTTTTTAAATTTGATTCTTATTTTTTATTGCTATTTTTTTTGGATCATTTTTTGAATTGTTGTTTATATATATAATTTCATCCTTTTTAAATTTTTTTCTATCAAATTTGATCTTCATTTTTTTTATATCTTTTATGTTTTAGCAAGTTTTTTTATTGATTTTTTTTATAATTTCATTCTTTGAAATTAAATTAATTAAAAACTAATTTTTTTAATTGAACACGAATCTAGATTTGTATGGGTTATGAATTTTACATATTAAATTAGATTTAGAAAGATCACAAAGGTTTACATGATTTTTTCAAAAGGGCAATTGTATATTTTTAAGAGAAAAAATGAAAAACTCTTTCAACTACAAGGACTAACATGAGATAGGAGGGGTGGTGTTTAGGGATGATAAAAAAAACCTGAGAAAACAAATAAACATAAAAAACTGAAAAATTAATAATTGAAAAAATCAAATCAAAAAAAAAAAACTAAATTATCCAATTAGAACACTCAAAGCAAATTTCAGTTTAGTTTGTTTTTAAATATTTAAAACCAATTAAATCAAACCAAAATAAGAAATATGAATTCTCAATTTTCTTGTGACCCTACCCTAAACCAAAGTAACCGCCCGCGCCCCCAACTTTCTGTCTGCCTCTCATCTCTTCCTGGTCTCAACCCTTAATCAAACCCAAAAGTGGCAATCCCCAAGCCCTCTCTCATCTCCGATCTCCTCCGTCACGATCTCTTCTCTTTCTTAACCCAAAGGACCAATTATGAGAGCAAGCAAGGAGAGAGGGCTAAGTTAAAATCTCATAAGAGAAAAGAATAGACAAGAGCCTATTCAATTAGTCAAAACGCTAGATTAAGAAAGTTGCGTCCAATAAAGCTTCTCCTTGTGTAGACCTATCTTTTTTGGCTTAGCTGATCATCGTTGCCTAAAGGTTCGATTCTGAGATTTGAAGAGAGTCTCGAATCCCATTTCTACTACTTTAGCTATGTGCGTAACACATTGAATTTTAGACTTGTAGGCTTTGAATCGAACTTCCTTTTCCTTCGCGAAGAAAGCTTATTCATCAATCAAAGTGATAAGTGAAGAAAATGAAATTCTTGTATTGATCCGTACTTGCTTCCCCTTCGTTAATTACATTTTTATTTAGTTTTTTTTATAGGTGCCGAATGATTTTCAAACCTTTTCTCTTTAAGTAGTTAAATTGTTCATCACTTTGCGTGAATAACTATTGATATTGTCATATATGATTATAATTTAGTTTTGAGAGTGTTTCATCTTTGAATTCTATCCAATGAGATGAAGAATAAGAACAGGTTTTTTTTCCAGTTTTTCCTGTTTTTTAACAACATAAAATTGTTTAACCTATTTTTCTTTCTTCTTCTTCTTTTCACAGTAACTTCCCCCTTCACTTCTCGAAAACTTTTGGTCTTCCAACCTTTTTCTAAGTTTAAATCCTCTTGTTATTCAACTTCATACGAACTTATATTGATATAAATTAATACATAATTTAACTAATGTCTTTATTTATTGGATTTTTTTAATGCATACGTAAGTGAGAATTATATAATTAGAAAATTATATGATAACTATCCCTTATTAAAGTTAAATAGGAAAAGAAAAGTGTTTGTATAAAATAGACTGGTAACCTAATATTCTTTTTTTTTTTATTCTAAACCTTTGATTTGAATATAGTGTCTATAATTGTATGTAAATCCTCGTGTGTCCATGTCCAATGTAAACGTGGAGGCCCATACATCTTCATAGTTGAGCAAAAAAAAAAAAACTAGATCTCAAGCTCCGGATACTGCAGTCAAATCGTTAAATACTTTCATTAAAGAAAAAATTGTGTTCGAATAGGCCGGACTCATATGTGAAGGAGAGACTTGTTGAGTGCATAATTGAGTGGTAACTATCCCACGTTAAGGAAAAGGAAGGAATGAGGTGCTTACATGTCAGATGAAGCCATGACTAAATATTCGAAGTTTTTGTATTTGAGATGGCGTCAACTGCCGATGCTTCTATGTGCGTCCTCATGTGCTTAGTTCCAATGCAAAACGCAGAGATACATGCATCACAAGGACCCCCCCAACAATGTTTCAACTTGTCTCATAAATCCAAAAATCAAACTATCGAATCTGTATGTATTCTGCAAAGGATTCTTCTACCACTTTCTTATAAAATACTCTTTCAGATGCAAAATCTTGATTTTAGAAATATTCTAATAATTAAGACCTACAATGCACAGTATTTATGTAATTTTAATTTAATTTTCTTTAAATATTAATATAATATTTATTGAAGTCCATCGTATATAAGGATTATAGATGGAAAAAAAATATATCAAAAAATTATTTTAAATCAATAACTTAAATTATTAGATAAGGTCTCAAGATATAATGTATATTATTCTTTAATATATCTTTAAAGATGAAATCTCAAAATATATTTTATATTATTTTTTAACAATTTTCATATTTAGATATTAAATATCTACTAACATTTCACCTTTAATCACTTTGTTATATTCTTAATATTTTATCTGACATGCTTCCGTCAAAAAGGTGTTTGATATTATAATTCAAGATGTTTTTTAAAATAATTTTTTGTTTAAAAATATATTAAAATAAAAAAAATTAATACTACTATATTAAAACTATCATAAAATACTAAAAAAATATTAATTTTAATATTTATTGATGTTAAAAACACTTTTAAAAGGCTCTTAAAAACATAAGCAAAAGCTACCCTAAACATATATTTCTGCATCCCCTCTAAAAGCCAACCTGCAAGTTGGTTTCCAATCTGTGAATATTGGGCACTCCATGATTCCTATCGCATAGAACTATTTGCGGTCCCATCATTTAGTGCTCGAAACCACCTGCGAACCTTGGATCTTTGATCTATTTGGCATCAATGTTTCGTGCTCCATATACAGTACAAATTAAAGAGCTGCCTAGCACAGAGGGGACCAATTTACAAGATAATGCACATCGTGGTCCTTTTTATATATATACGCGATAGCTAGAAACTGCAGCCAAGCACAAGAGCATAGGTGCCCACTTTGCTGAAACACTGTTGGCTACAGGCAAATGTAAGGTGTGAAAACAAGAGAGGGAGGGAAAAGAAGAGAAGAATCGGATGCCGAGGACATAGATTGTAGGTATGCCGTACCATAAGCATCTAATCTTGAGAGGCAACATTGAAAGACAACTAGGTTTTTTCATCTTTGAATAATACCCTTACAGTGCAAAATTTCACGTGTTCAGACAAAGATATGTTCTTTTCTTTTCTTTTTTCTATTATGTTCATGGTATCTAAACTATTAAATTTAATATGAACGATTGTAATTATTTGACTATTTAACTTTGTTTTCTTGATAAATCATTAAATTCAAAATTAGTAGTTAGATATTAAGAATATGATCAGATTTATTTTCTTCTAAATACAAAAGAATGAAGATCCAATCAGCAAACACTATATATTGATGAACAATTATTTTCCAATGACTTAGCTCTAACAAATTGATAGTATTTGATTTTGTGTTCTGCCCCTGCAGATAATACCCTCTCTGTCTTAATGTTATTTGCTCATGTTTCCATTTAGAGATGTTCCAAAATATTTGTCATGAAGCATTAGAAAATATATGATTTTTCAACTTTATCCTTATTTATTTAATTAATTGCAATTTTATTTCAAAGTACATGGACTTGCAACATTTTTCAATACAATAATAGTTTTAAGAATATGCACAGTGATAAAGCAATAAATAATATTTTGATCAATAATCTTTTAAAAGAGTTTTGATAAATAGTTGGAGATCGATCTCCTCCATGGAAGGTAAGAATGCATCACATGACAATTTAATTGTATAACAAAATAAAATAATTAGACAAAAAATTTATGAATTAGTAATAAAATTCACTATTATAGTTATTATGCATCAGCTTCTACGCAAAATTCCATCAGTAATTTCAATATCAATGAAAAAACATAATTGGAAAGTATCTCCTCAAAGTATTTTTTTATCAATAATGAAAATATCAACAGATTATTTACATCAAATTTTATTTTTTTTGTTCTATCATAAACTCCATTGATACTTAAATTGCTAACATAATATTTCATCATCGATTATGTTGTAAAGAAAGTTTTGTCCAAAGTTTCAAAAGAACTTTATATCAACAAAGATCATCACCTTATAAATAAAAAATAATATTCATTAATAGTATAACTATCAATAAGAAATTCAAAAATTTATTAATAATGAATTCATAATCTAATAATTATCAAATACTTTATATGTTGAAACATACATCCTAAACCCCAATTTTCAACTAAGCCATAAAATTAATAAAAAAAATAATTGATACTCAACTAACAACCCAATATTTATTCAAACAATAAATAAATAACATAAAGTAATACTCTAATTGTTATCAATTATACATTAATTTTTTTTTTCATAATTTTCCACCACCGCCTACAATTGAATTAAATTAATTGGGACCCAACTAATTATTCATCATTTATTTCATTCAAACTAATTCAACCCAAATTAATACATTTTATTATTATTATTATTATCAATTCCATACAAAATCACTTTTCTCCAAGTTTTCAACTTAACCATAAAATTGACAAAATATAATTGATACCCTTTAAATTACCCATCATTTATTTAATTCTAACATACCTAAATTATAAAATCACACTTAATTTTATCAAGTGACAAGTTAAGTTTATTTCTCCCAAATCCCAAAGAAAGTCTAAAATACAAATCATACATAAATACAACAAAATTATCATTATAAAATAATTAAAACACTTAAATATACATGCAAACTACATATTCAAAAAATAAATTTTGAATAAATTAACCTTAAACATAAATGGTTATAACAAGAATGGATGAGTTTTCTTACTTGATGAAGTGAAGTTTGACAATAAATGGAACCAACATTAGAAAGTTGCGTCGAGATTGATGGGTTGGGTAGCTGAATTTTAAAGGGGAGCTGCCATGTCATCAGTCGTGAGCTAAGGGATAAGATCCAGTATGGCTAATTCTACGTGCGACTGGATCTGAGAATGAATATGGGTCGCTCATCATGCCAGAATTGTTTTGATTAAATCTTAGCTGTCTGAAATGCTTTTTGGATTATTTTTGACTTGTTTTTAACTAATTTAATCGTTCTGGATGCAATGGTACAGTTTGATCATTGAGATTTGGGCCAAAAGTGGTGGTGTGAATTATTAAAAAGAGATTGCTCAATCATAAGGCATCTAAAGGTCATCATGGTGGTTGTTGAAGATAAAAAAGAAGAAAGTGCATATGTTTACCTAATTACATGTTTTAAACTACTAAGTGGGTGAGTTTTTTTAGTTGCCTTAAGGGAAGGCAAAATTGAAACATTCTGAACACCTGATCATGTGAAAGATTTGAGGTGGAGAGTGGAAATTCATGACGACCAATCTTGATAAATCTAAGCATTGGTAAATTTAACATGTCAGAAATTCTAATGGGATTTTTTTTTTGTTTCATCATTGTTTTCGTCAAAACATTTTGTTGGAAATTTTTGTTGCAATTTTCATCAGTAAACAACAACAAAGTATTTTCCATCAACAATTTCATGTATTTTTTCCATTTTTCTAATAATGATATTACTCGTTGATAATTTAATGATCTTGATTAAACTACCACTCTACCATATGATAATGTGCTATAACCATCATTTATTTCGTTAGAATCAAGGAAAAGTTACTGCTTATAATCTCCTTAGAAATGAGGGAGAATCTACCTTTTGTCTCTTTGATTCTGAAAGAGAATTTACTATCAATGCATCTCCTTTTCTCTACCACTTATTTTTCCCTAAAGTGTTAGGAAATTGCCATTAGTATAGCAAGACCCTACTTCCACTTAGTGAAAGCTTAATTAGTGTCACCATATGTGTCATGTTTTATGGCTTTTGTTTTTCTATTTTGTATCATAATTTATGGCCTCTTATCTGCCATTATTGCCTATAAACAAAGACATTATTTGAGAGCAAAATGAGAGAGTGTGTAGAGCCAAAGATGTGAGAAATATGAGAAAGAGTGGACTGTCAAGGGTAGCAAACAATGGATGCAATTGTAGCACTACAAAGAGAGAGAAAAAGTGAGGTTGAGAGTTGCAAAGAGTGGATGATTTCTTTTTCTTTATTATTGTAAATATTGTTCTCTCCCTATATAATCAATTGGCTTCTCGTGTGGATATAAGCAATTTGTCAAACCATGTTAAATATTATGTTAGTATGTTTAGCTTCAAATGAGCAATTATCAGAATATTATCGGTCTGAACCCCCAACAATTAGTATTAGAGCATATGTTTTAAATTGTTGTTTGATTTTTGCTCAAAAATAAAAGTTGTTAAAATTATGTTTTGACCATACCACCATGTAGAAGAGGAATAGACGAGCACACTAATGAAAATTACATAAAAATAAAACATCAGACATGGTTACATGCGCTGGCTAGGAGACTACTCATGCACACCACGCGACACCACACGTCTTCCTTATTCAAATGGGTTGACCCGACCTGAATGCTAGATGACCCGAACCACGTGACTGACCCCGATAGTGATGATGTCAGTATGATATAATTATGACATCAATATGCATAGTTGGCATGTCATGTCAATGCCTAGTTAGCTGACATGTCAGCATTGTGGGACTCATATGCCATGTCATCAGCCGTGAGCTAAGGGATAAGATCCAGTATGGCTAATTCTACGTGCGACCGGATCTGAGATTGAATATGGGTCGCTCATCATGCCAGAATTGTTTTGATTAAATCTTAACTGTCTGAAATGCTTTTTGGATTATTTTTGACTTGTTTTCAACTAATTTAATCATTCTGGATGCAATGGTACAGTTTGATCATTGAGATTTGGGCCAAAAGTGGTGGTGTGAATTATTAAAAAGAGATTGCTCAATCATAAGGCATCTAAAGGTCATCATGGTGGTTGTTGAAGATAAAAAAGAAGAAAGTGCATATGTTTACCTAATTACATGGTTTAAACTACTAAGTGGGTGAGTTTTTTTAGTTGCCTTAAGGGAAGGCAAAATTGAAACACTCTGAACACCTGATCATGTGAAAGATTTGAGGTGGAGAGTGGAAATTCATGAAGACCAATCTTGATAAATCTAGGCATTGGTAATCTTGCCAGATGTTAAGAAATCAGGTATAAAACCATAATACCCCAGATCACTTGTAAAGAAAAGCCGCAACAAAGCTAGCAAATGGTTATATATATGGAAAGACAATACGATGGATAGATATGGCCTAAGAAATTCTATCTAAGAGATTGAGTTTTAAACGAGACCGGTGTGACCTCTGCAATATTTACTAGGAACTTGCTTAGTTGAAAGATTATCCATATGGTACTATTTTCATATGTATAACAGTTTGTAATGAAACTGGTGAAGACTGGCAAGCTAACGGCACAGAGGAACGGTTAGCTTCTGTATATTCAAGGATCTGATGGAGTAATGATTTCTTTAAAGAAGTTAGATTCGGTGACTGTGATTTCTTGAAGGTATAATTGATGAAGACCCTGATAATGGAAGATAAATACAGCAAGAGGATAAAGATTGACACCTTATTTTGACTTGGATAAGTGTTGTGACAGGATAAGATGCTATCAAACATAAAAGCAAAGAATAGAGAGAAATATAGAGAACAGAAATTACACAAGGGTATACAGAGATTGTACAGGAGTACCCATAGGATCCAATGGGATACTATAATGAGATAACAGGTGTAAGGAGAAGAAGTATTCTCAGATGAAGCTCAAAGAAGAGACTATATGAAGAATGTACAACAAGAAGTCTTTTATGCTTTTAATGAAAGATAACAAGCAAATACCTTTTCAATACATGCAATGATGAAAAGAGAGCTGTTGTGGAGGCATCTAATTGAGGGGGGTGCAAACATTTATGATAAAATACGATCGCCTATAAAAGGCAAAGAAAGAATTGGTTTTGGTGGACCTATCAAATAGAAAGGTATAAAAGTTCTAAACATAGAAATCAAGATGGAGGATTGCAAGAAATGTACCGCAACTCTCTCTTTCTATGTTATCAGTGGCAGTGATCTCTCCCAAGTCCACATGATGTTGGAGAATCTTGGAGCCACTGGAGTCATCCTAAATAAAGGAGGATGAGACCGCCCCATGACGAACAAAGACACCTCAGAGGAAGGTGTGTGGGCCATGATATGAGCCCAAGTACAAACCATCACATGACAAACAGCAAAGACATCTCAGGAGAAGGTGTGAGGGTCATGATAGGAGCCCAATTACAGAATGCCCCAGAGCCAATGTGATGGGTTAGATATGAGTGGATAGGTGTATAGATAGCCAATGGAGTGGTTATGATGAGTATGGAGAAAAATAGAAGATTGCCTTTCATAGATATTGCCTCTATGTTAAAGATCAATGAGCTAGAAGATATTTATTTTGAACAATAAGTAGATGACTCGTGGAGCATTAAAACACGACTGCTATATAGAAGTAGAGAGATGCACAGGTTCCTGGAAAAAGTTGACTCTTGTCAAGATGGTGAGCTTAGTAATAACATTATAATACTCAGAGTATGAAGATAAATATGGATCAACCTTTAACAGACTGTCCCTATGGTTAAAGGTGGAGAGCTACTTGAACTCTTAGGACTAAGAGCGAGAGATTCACGGAGAAGTAAGACGTGGTTACTAGGGTAGAACAGAGAGCAGGTGCAACTTCTGGATGAGTAGACTCTTAGAAGAATGGTGAGCTCATGATTACATTCAAATACTTAGATAATGACTGTCGTACTTGGAAACAAAAATTTTTGTTTGAAGGGCGTAGAACAGAAAGCAGGTGCAACTTCTGGATGAGTAGACTCTTAGAAGAATGGTGAGCTCATGATTACATTCAAATACTTAGATAATGACTGTCGTACTTGGAAACATAAATTTTTGTTTGAAGGGCTATTGTAAGCCTTGGTGTAAGGCTTGAAAAAATATTCCTGACCGAGCATGGTTGATACGCTCGAAGGGGAATGTTATATCCTAGAAACAAGCGTTAACACCTTTTAAATGTGACATGGAAGACCATCTGGTTGAAGTAATCATGGCAAATACCTGTAAACTTGGTCAAAGATGCTCTCAAAATGTTGAGCTTGGAAGAGTTGTAGAATGCAAGTTTATTTAAAGAAGCAAGAGGATAATTATCCACACAAATAACAAAGGAAGTGATTGTTGGAAAATTATCATTAGTATGGTAAAACACCTTTTAAATGTGATATGAAAGACCATCTGGTTGAAGTAATCATGGCAAATACCTGTAAACTTGGTCAAAGATGCTCTCAAAATGTTGAGCTTGGAAGAGCTGTAGAATGCAAGTTTATTTGAAGAAGCAAGAGGATAATTATCCACACAAATAACAAAGGAAGTGATTGTTGGAAAATTATCATTAGTATGGTAAAACCCCACTTCCACTTAGTGGAAGCTTAATTAGTGTCATCATTTATGTCATGTTTCATGACTTTTATCCCCTCATTTTGTGCCATAATTTATGGCCTTTTATTTGTCATTGTTGTCTATAAATAGAGGCATTATTTGAGAGAAAAATGAGATAGTGTGTAGAGTCAAAGATATGAGAAATATAGGAGAGAGTGGGCTACCAAAGGCAGCAAGCAATGGCTTTTATTGCAGCACTGCAAAGAGAGAGAGAGAGAAAAAAAAAATAAGGTTGAGAGTTGCAAAGAGTTGATGATTTAAGAGAGAGAGAGAGAGAGAGAGAAATAAGGTTGAGAGTTGATGATTCCTTCTCCTCTATTGTTATAAATTTTGTTCTTTCACTATATAATTAATTGGCTTCTCTCATGGATGTAGGCGAATTGCCGAACCACGTTAAATATTGTGTCAGTGTGTTTAACATCTAATGGGCAACTATCAGAATATCACTGATCCGAACCCTCAACACAAAGAACTTCCTTGTTTGTAGCTAAACAATCCTTATAGAATAAGGATTGATGCTTACCTTTCTTTTTTGACAATTATGAAATCCTTGCAAAAGTATATAAGTAATATGTTACCATATATGTCAATAGAAAAAATAAAAAATTCTTTCTAAGCATAGAATCCAAGAATCATAAAAAGATAATTCCAAACCAATTAGAAAAATAATAGAATTTTTGTACAATAACTTCTTACTTATATCATACTTGTTACCAGACTCCATTTGACTTGAAAGTCTATTCTAAAATAGAACTTTAAAATTATCTGATAAAGTTTAATATCAATCAAATAGTTAAATTTGAGATTATGTTTAATATTGTAAAACTAGATAGTGAAAAACATTAAACTCAAAACAGTATCTTTAGTCAATTTGATCCTTGAACTTGCAATGAACTTAATTGGTACCTTAATTAGATTTGTTGATGTTGTAAAATGATATGCATCATTTTATCTTCTTTCTTTCCTTCCTTCTCTCCTTTCTCGTCTTTTTCTTCTAATTTAGAAAAACTAAATTTATGTTTTTTTCTTTTTTTATTTTAATAAAAGCATCTTCTGAATAAGATTTAGGTTGGATTGTGTGTAGATCTAAATTACTT
Organism: Populus euphratica; assembly: GCF_000495115.2. Classification (NCBI taxonomy): domain Eukaryota; kingdom Viridiplantae; phylum Streptophyta; class Magnoliopsida; order Malpighiales; family Salicaceae; genus Populus; species Populus euphratica. The sequence goes on along the minus strand of NW_011499874.1, from coordinate 897,567 downwards.
TCTAGATATATATTTTTATATAGTTTGTGTATCCCATTTTTCAAGATCTTGTGTCTTTATTTATTGGGGTTTTAGTCCTTTTAAAGAAATGTTAGATGATTGTTTGTTGTTGGTAGTAGATATAATAATGCAAAATGTTCTCCATTGATAGGTGATGGTTAAAACTCATTTGTATCCAAGTATATGGTGCAATAGATCCTTGCAAGGATAATTCAAGTTTTGAATTTTAAATATTTTAAATGTATGGCTAAATATATAAAAGGACTCATTGCTAGTTGAAATACTAGATTACAATTCAAGTTTTGAATTTCAAATAGTTTAGTATATGGCTAAATTTATGAAAGGACTCATTGCTAGGTTTTGAATTTCAAATAGTTTAGTATATGGATAAATTTATGAAAGGACTCATTGAAATGCTAGATTACATTATTATTGCTTCCATCATTGTTGTTGTCAAATCCTTTTAAAACAATAAGATTCAATTTCTATTACTTGTCATTTTTTTTACAATTATAATGTGAAAATTGTAAACGTTATTCTCTAGTTTGAATACTAATTCATTGATTAATCTTAGCTGAGCCATTGGCCGCAGCTTGATTAATTTCTTGTGGCATTATTGCATGCTTAAGAATCCCATTAAAGAAAATTGATGTTGTGACATCCACCACATATATATCTAACCTTTTAACATGGGTAAACAACACTAGCTTCTTGTGGTACATATAAATTTCTTTATGTATAATATAATTACTTGATTTAACTATGTTAATAACTTTTTACATGAGAAGTCTGAAATAAGCCCGAGAAAGCGAGAGTGTGTATACACAGCACATATACAACTACAATTGTACGTGCATGAGACTAATAAATACATTAACATATATACAGAATACAAAGAAAGTTGTTCTTGATGTAACGCTTACCATGATTAGTTTTTGAGCTATAGCTTAAAATCTTAATTGGCCTTCATCATTACTCTTATACTTACAAGGAATAAAAAAAATGAAGAATGTGGTCCTCACACATAATTATTCTCCCTTTTTCACTTATTTATCAAGGACTTGTAGCTTCTTGTTTGCTTCATATTTTTTGGTTCTTCCTATTAGCCTTCTTGATTACTTTCCAATATGGGAACAAGCAAAGCTGAAGGAAAGAGGAACTTGAATGAAATAGAAGATGAAGAGGAAGATGATGATGAAGAAGATGTTTATACTGGGTTAGGGTTTGGAGATGATGACAATACCAAGAAGAAAGGAAGAAAGGGGTCTGCTTATGATGGTGGTAGTGGTAGGTCGTCGTCAGGTCCGCCAATTTCTTGTCAAGCAAAAAATTGCACAGCTGATATGACTGATGCCAAGCGATACCATAAACGCCATAAGGTGTGTGAGTTCCATGCCAAAGCTTCTTCTGTAATTGTAAATGGAGTCCAGCAACGCTTTTGCCAGCAATGTAGCAGGTGAAACCTTAATTTTCCAAGTCATTTCTAATTCCAGCAATGTAGCAGGTGAAACCCTTTTAAAGGAAAGGTAGAATTCTATTGGCATGACACAAGCCCAAATCAAGATAATTTTTTACGTGTAAAAAGGCATTGGTAATTGCCAAGAAAGATCATTCATAATTAACTAAGTAGGATGGGGATCTTTGATCTAATCATGCAGTTAAAACCCTTCTATGATTTATGATTCGAGATTATATATTTTTCATTAAACATACAAATATAGCTAGGAATAACTAAATATATCCAAATTGAATATCATCAAGAAGTAATTTCTTCTTAATTACTTTTTTAAGAAGATTTTCTCCTTAATTCTAAAAAAAAAAGAGTTGAAATTTCCCTTTTCGATAAAGTAGACTGGTCCCATATATATAATATGAAGAAAAGGTAAGTTTTTATATGTTATGAGTTTTGCCTTGAAGATTAAAAAAATTCAAATACCAAAATTAACCTAAGTAATAAAAATTAATGTCTCCCCACAAAGAAATACTACTTAAAATTCCTGCATCTTTTTTTATATTTGTGCCAATTTTGCCTAATAGTTGGCCATATTTCCCCTAAAAACTGCAAAGAAGTAAAAAAAAGAAGAAGAAGAAAGAAAGATTGAACTATTTCATGTGTATGTATATATGTTGAACATTTTACCTCCTTATTATCCTTAGGAAAATAAAGAAACAAAAGAGTAGTGCATTTTCCACTTTCAATAATAGGTTCTTCTACTCCATAATTGAGAAATTTAATTTGTCACTAAAACAATGAATTGAATAAGGATTTCATTCACTTACTTCCTTTTGAAATTGAGAAAATCCTAATGCATAGTATGAAAACTTCTTCTTCTTTTTCCCTCTTTTTCTAAAACTCGTAATTCTTATATAAATATACTTGTTGATGAGGTTTAAAAAATCTATTTTAGTGGTATTGGATTTTAAGATTGAGTATATTCTTATTCTCTAGTTATGTGGGGTGTGGTGTGAGCCTTTTATACATCAGCCGATAGTGCCGATGAACTTCTAGTTCAACGGTACTCGTGTTCTAAACACTGAATTATGAAATTTCAAGTTTGAATATCTCCGTCTATAACAAAAAAAAAAAGAGGGCTCCTTTCATTTGACTCAAAAGGATTGCTTTGGAATGGTGCCTGTAGGTTCCATGATTTATCTGAGTTTGATGACAGCAAAAGGAGTTGCCGGATGCGTTTGGCGGGGCACAATGAACGGCGTAGGAAAAGCTCGTCTGACAACCAAGGAGAAGGTTCAAATTGACGGAAGGACTGCTCAGGTATACAGGAGGTATTCTCACAGAGCGAAAGAGGGAGACAATTACATGTTATTTCCCCATAAGTGGCCTCTTCCATGCATTATTTAATTAGATTGGTTAGAATATCTAAATATGTGATCTCTGGCATGCTCTCTCTCTTCTGTCAATCTTTAGCTTTAATATAGTAATAATAATAATAATAATAATAATCCATGATGTGTACTAATATTCAATAAATGGATGCGACTGAAAGTCTTCTATCTAATTTGCCTTCCCTTCTGATTAATTAGTTGGTGTTCCTCCAGAAGTTTTTTTGTTCCATTTAAGTTCATCATTTATCTTTTTCTATAATTTGCATGAACAGCCAAAGATTGGTCTCTGCAAACTGACGATAATATATTAATCAGTTTATGGACAATCTTTTGTCTCGATTGAATCTTGAAGGGTTGATTGCATGAAGCAAGTTTCCATTATAAAACAAAGCTTTTTTATATAAAGGTATTTGTTGATAATTTAATTCTTTTTTTATTGAGACAATTGGATTATTTGTTTATGCAACACAAGAGATTTATTATATCGATTGTTATAGCCATTAAACACATGGCTTAGCAAAGAATATTGTTGAACTATGTTTGAAAATGTCAAGACCGCATAATATTTTTTTTAATTCAAATAATTATATCATAAGAATCTGACTCCACAACTCATTAATTTGTAGAAATATAGCAGCAATAAATACTACAAAAACATAGATTTTTTAAATTTTCAAGACTCGTATTGTTAGAATGCGTATTACCTATGTAACAAGAAAAAAATACAAATAACTGTACCAGATGTATCATTTCTTTTATTTATCATGTTAGTACATATAAAGAGACCATTAAAAAATAGAACAAGCAAAAATTCACATCATTACATTTCACCCACCAGATAAAAATAAAATAATCATATAAATCATCTCATTTTGTTTCTTTCTCATTAAACAAGTTAACTCCACACAATTGGAATTAGTTTAACAATTGCACGCCATTATTAGGCTCTTAGAATCTAATAAAAAAACTCCACACAACGCAGGGGCAAGTGGCTAGTTTTTAATAAATCAAAAGGGTTATAGATATAATTAGCGATTGATTTATCATTGATAATTTGACTAATTGTTTCTTTAGCTGAAATGGGGGGATTTGTATATCCTTTTCTGGTCATGGGAGTGGTAGTTCTGATTAGACGTCCTAATCTCCGTGTCTTCTCCCGGGATTATAGCAGCACTTGTATAGATAGTAGTCATGCTAGGAGAAGAATATTTTGCCTAAAGTAAGCCAAAGATCTTAGTTGCAGGGTGCAATGCAAGCAACGTAAGCAGGATCAAGTTTGCATGGATAACACGGAGGTAAAGAGCAAGAATTACAGGAGTTTCTTCTTGAATTATGGTAATTTCCACGGCATTCATACCAAGTGCTGTAGTGTTTGAAATTCTCTTCATCGCTAAGGTATGGATTTGGGGGGGGGTTGGTGCAGTGGAAATGTATCAGGAAGCTCTCTAGTCTGAAGCCTATAGTTTCAAAATTTAAATCTCAATTACCTTAGCAAGAGACTTAATTAACTAGAAACAGGATTCTCATAGTTGATCCACCAAGACTGTCTCGATTCTTGACAACAATTTGTGAACGCATCCATGACAACTTTGCAGCACAGACTGCAAGCAAGCAATTGCATTAATACAGCTGGTACATACCTGTCGAGAATCAATACGATTCAATAAAAACTGGTCCTTAAGGTACTTCAAAAACCATTATGTAACCAAAGGTCTACGTATTTGAACGACTTGCATAAGCATCTTCAAACAGAGGACACAATTAATTCCACAACCTTCATAAAATCTGGTAAGTCAAACAAAGATCATATTCTCTTTCAGGCAGCAATATCAGAGCACTCTTCTTGAAGAAATACTATCTGGAGCTTAAATTTTATATTAGAATCACCCCAGTTCCGATGTAGAGAACTTCATGAGTCAAACCGAATAATGCTGATGCAATGAAAAATTAGAAATCCTTGGTAATTAGTTATCACTTTTAGTCACGGTTTATCCCTAGCATTTTCAAGGCTAGCTCCCAGGTCAATATTGCGGCGGCATTAGCAGGAAATGCTCTCACTATTGTCGGACCCAAACCCGTATAGCATCCTTTAAGTCCAGCCCTTTCTGTAGATCTATCAAAAAAGGAATTAATTAGGTCCTCATTTTTCTTTATACAACAATATTTTATAGTTTACTGGCCAGCCCCTGGCATTAGAAGTAGGGAATCCTTTTAAAATCAACAAAAAGAGAAAGGAACAGGACATCTTACAGAGTTCAAAATTAGAATCTTGTGGAGCTTTTATCAGGAGATGTCTGGATAATGGTTTTCACCACATCCAAAGGCAAAACGGCAGACCAAAACTGGATAACATCAGAATGTAAAACTGTTAATGATTTCATGAAACACGTCAAACAATTTTTTTTTCAAAAGATATGCAAGGTTTTCAGGATGCATACAGCTACGCCACCAAGGCCACCAGTCGCAATTCCAATACCCATGTCAACTAAATTGCTGCGGTCAGATAAAGTGGGTTTTGTAAATGCATGTAATAACGAGCATACTCATGAACACTAAAGAAGACTGCGTTTCCAATAGATTCTCTCAACAACGATGTAAAACCTCCACAAAAAAATGCCAGTCACCTGAAAGGTTTTCCATCAGCAAAGACAAATCATAAATTTAAGCTGCCAATAGACAGAAGGTTTTCTCGCCCCTTCATTTTTCACTGTCTGGAAGGCACAATCAAGAGGGCTGCTGTCTCTACTGAGCTCTGGAACTAAGGAGTCAGTTCCTTTGAATTTGCATCCTACACTGAAGAAACTCAGTTTCACCATAATGCTACAGGAGAAAACAACAGAAAGGAGACAGCACTACCATATACGAATGCTACAAGTGACTTACTTTTACTAGCTCTGATGGACATAATAAGAAACTGATAATAGCTCCACCATATGCTGCCGATGGAATTATTACTTGGGGTCGAGGCGCATCACTTTGCAATCCTCCCTTCATGAGTAAAGGGGAAAGAGGTTATTTCCAATTACATAATAGACTGAACTCTCAACGTGACTTCAAAAGATATATATGCACAAAATGGCTCTTCCAATTAACTTCACACAGACCTGCAATGACTGCTTTGTTTGAGAATATACGCCAAAAAGAAGGGAACTCTCAAAAGCCATCCCAACAACAGATGATGATGTCCCTCTATACAGTCCTTTAACCTGTCAATGACAATTATCATCTGGCTATACTTTCAAAAACAAAAATGTCAGGAACATGCAAATCCTAAACACCTCCACCTCTTCCACTCCAACAGAGAGTGAAGATGCAGGCACACTATAACTCATGACATGTTTTACTAAGTGTATGGCCTAGAAGCAATGCACCAAGGATTGTTATAAGGTACCATAAGTATTTTAATCAACTCCAGTGACAGAATCATTAAAATAATGCCAGAGACCAAACAGGCAGAAACATTTTGCTGAAATTTATGAGTTCATAGGTGAACTAACATCATCAAACCTAAAATCTTCTCACTCACATGTTTCCCCATGAATCATCTTTAACTTCACATAATTAACTAATACAAATAACCTTGGACAAATCACTAAGCAATATCATTAAGCCACCAAACATGGAAAGGCATATTTCTATAAAATTCTACCCACAAAATATGTTGTTGAATTCTTCAGATCAGTAAGAAGTCTGCAAATTATCCATGCATAAATTGTTACACATATTTAAATCCATCATTAACGCAATTGAATATATAGATTTCCATTTTATCAGTCCAATTCAACTTAGAAATCATTGAGTTAATTTTGTAGCTCACAAGAAAACGTTAAAAGAGCATACTCCTTCAGTCTGTAGTGTCCTAGTAGTGCAATGCAAACCATTCTTGTACTTAATCCCGTGTGCTTCTGTATTATGTATCTGCAGCTTCACCTAATGAAACACAAATACAGAAACAATTCAGCAACGAACCATCGTCAAAACCACAAAGCTATGCAACGACTCATAAACACAAACCAGTATCTATCAACAAAACGACCCACATTCACTACCCTTTTAAGTAACTCTACAAACTCCAAATCCAAAGCTACAAACTTTAAGATAGCCCAAATCACAAAACTTCATTTTAAACAAGTTTAGCATCATAAATCTGAAAAATGAGAAACAGGCACTTGTAAAGCACTCACCTTGACAGTGTCAAAAGGGTGACCAATAATAACAGTGGCTACACCAGCAAGTAAACCAGCTAAGTATTCCTTATAAGTGAATGCCTCTCCCATTTTTTTGGTTTCTCTCTTTTCTCTCTCTAAACCCCTAAACCTCAAAAGTTAATTAATTAGTAATAAAAAAATAAAAAAATAAAAACCATTGTCCATAAATAGACCGGTAAAAGCTGGGTGGTTGAACTTGTCAGCAACCAGTCACGCCACTATCGTTTTTGCGCCTCAATTCTCAATTGGTGCCGAATGAGAGGGTAAAGAAGGTGGAGATTGCCCAGAATTGTGAAAATTACAAAGAGATGAGGAATCCTGAGAGATGATGGGTCTTCTCATTCAAGATTCAACTGATGGAACAGGTTGTGGGCTTTTGACCGTTGCTGTAATTGAAGCATATTTGACCTTGTAATGTGTCTAGGGTGTAATTAAAAAAAAAAAAAAAACAGAATTTAGCTCCCTTCTTTGGTAGACGAAAAATTCTTCAAATTTATCATATACTTGTCTGCTTTCATTGTCTACACTCAATAATTAGACTGAGTTATAAACAATGTAGTCTCTATCTATGAGGTGAATTTATCACAACTTGTTTATAATTTAATCTAATTGAATTGAATTATCATAATGTGAAGATTATGTTATTTGATTCAAAAATCTGGATGGTGTTTTAATAACCTTGGCAATATGTTTAATTTTAATGATCAAGTTATAGGAAGAACTTTCGTGCTCTAAATCCCTCCATAATCGAGTGATAAATAAAATTAAGTCATCCAATGTATATTCATGAAAAAATAAATCCCATTCAAGTCAAAATAAGATGAAATTTGGTTTTGAGAATTCAAAAACTCAACCCTATTTTTTATAAACTAGGTTTTAATTTATTATGTGGCCAAGAAGTTATTGCAGACTATGTCTCTTTTGCACAAATTTTATTATTATTATTATTATTATTATTATTATTTGCTAATTATCTTCTTGGTGTTCTTAACGTTTGGTATGTGACTATGATCTTCTAGGCTTATACATGTTAGGTATTTAAAAAAAACAAATTAGGTATGCGAGCTTGATTTTATTGATTAAAAAACATATGGATTTTCATTATAAAAAAAAAAAGAATGTTGTTAATTAAAAATATACATATTTCATTAAAAATGCTTAAATAAAAAATAAAGACTTCGACTTAGAAAATACATTTCTCCTTCAAAATTCAAGTCCTTCAAACTCTTACATGTATTTCTTTTAATCACCACAAAAATAAATGAAAAATAGCTTTGAGCAGAAATAAAATCTGGCAACTAATAAAAGAAAAGAAACTAAAAGAGATGGGAGAATCATTAACAAATATATTGAAAGAGGATGGTAAATCATTGTCACACCATTATGTATCCTCCCTCTCACATTTTACTGTTTATAACAGTATTCACTGTGCAAATTTCCTTTCTTGGTCCCTCGAGTTGTGGGTTTGTTTAAGTTTGGTGATCAAACTCTATTTCCATTCAAATTGATCCTCAACAGTTTTGTTTTCATTGTCCTAGAGTTTTTTATTCTCTTCATTGCATGTTATCACGTGTTGGGGTTCGAAGTTGGTTCCAAAGTAAAATGGTGGGTAAATTTTGTGAAATTTAATTTCTGAATATTGTAAAAAAAAACAAAAACAAAATCAAAAGGATAAAAATTGATATTGATAAAAAATAAAAGCTTTTTTCAATGTCTATGGTTCAAAAGGCGAATGAAACTACCCTTTAGTCTCTAGATTTTCAATTTTTATATTTAATCTCTTCTATTTATGAATTTTTCATTTTAGAATCAAATTTTATTTTTTTGAGTTTCAATGCTTGGATTTTTAGATAGGAGAGAAAATCACTAAAAAAATTTAAAAGAAAAAAAGCTCTTGGATGATTGTATTACAACCATTAAAACTTTTAATTTTGATTTGATTTCAAGTTTTTAGACCAATTAGAATATATTTTTATTGTTAGAAACGTGATTTTAGAGGTTTATAAAATATTTTTTCATGTTTTGAAATGAAAAAATGGTTGAAATCTTGATTTGTAGAGTCTAAAAATTCAAACCTACAGCCATTTCTAGCAACTAAAAAGGTTATAGATAATTTACATAAGTTAAGCGAGTCAACTTATAGGATGTTAAATTGATCTAGTTTAATTATGTTGTTTTTAATATAATGTTGTTAAAAACTAAAATGATATTTTTTGAATAATTTATTTAAAAAAATATTAATCAAATTTCACTATAATTTTACACACAAATATTATTTTAACATATTTTTAATTTTAAAATATTATGCAGCATGATAGTTACTTAGAGAATTTGTTTTTATATAAATTAAAAGAACATGTTTTTTTATTCATGGAGACATGCTTTTTATTTATTTTCAATGCAAAAATCTATTTTACTATAATTTTAATTAATTATATTTATTTTTTTCACACCCCAACTAAAAATATTGTTTTAAAACCTATATTTTTTTTATAAAAAAATAACTATAAAAGCTAGCTACACATACATCCATCCACAACCGTGAAAATAACCTCAAAGCCAAACACACACTTAAAACCTCGCCGATGAAAAACTACAACGTGGTGTGCACTAGCTAACACGAGGATGCCTCGAGTATTAAAGGGGAAATAAAAATGCTAGTGTTTGACACGTCTTGTACCAGGAGAGTCTAAACATCTCCTCTAATGCTTCGAACACAAGAAGTTAAAGCTGATACAGATAATGACCCCAAGTTGAAGAAACCTGCGGTTGGAGGCGGCTGTGATCTAAAATTGTATCAACTATGATAAAAGAATTTTAAATCTGTCAAAAGTTCTGAATTATAAATAACATACAGAAAAGGCAACCAGAAATAGTGTTGTTTAGTGTACAAGAATATTATTTGAATTTCGATTATGTTACAATCCTCCACTCGCAGGGGCATGTGCTCTGACCTTTTCACTCTTCATTTTGCCAGCCCCTGACAACTTCATTCCTCATCCAGCTCGCAATTTGTGTGCAGACTGAAGCTCATTACAGTGAGAGGTTTCAAAGCCTCATTCTAAATCGAGTTACAATGCTGCTACCCTCCTACGTGGCTCAAAATAGCAGTCATAATTTACTAGGAAAAATCACATTTGAAATGCTCTTTGCCTTGCCTAGTTGAGGTGTCCCTCTGAAAAGCTTCTCTCTTTCAGCAATGAATTTAGCAAATCTAGAACCCTTCACTTGTTTCTCATAATCTTGCAGTATTGACTCTGGCAGAGAAGGCAAAGGAGGGCTTGGTTTGGGGGAGAGTGGTGGCATGAATGCCCATACCGAAGAAAGGTGTTCATTAGGTCGGTCAAGATTTTGCAGAAGCGAAATATCCCGCATATCTGTCACGAGAAAAACTGTCAGCATTCACAAGCATGCTTTACCTTCATAAACTACAGCAGAATACAATAGCAAACATCAAAAACACATGAAATGGATAGATTCGTCTTGAATCACATATCAATTTAAATCCCTTAGTTTATTCCCTAATACTTAGTAAAGACTAAGAATCCAATAGAAACATAATCTTCAATAACTTTTATGAAACATGATTTTCAAAAAAAATTCTTTCTTGGTGTTCATCGTCATTAATTAATAAAGCATATCACTTTGCAATGATGAGCTTGAGCATCTAAATTATGTGGGAATACAGATGAACTCATTTCATTATCAACGTGATCTCAAAACCAGGTTCAGATGAAAAACCTTTTGCAAAATCAAAGATTGGAGCCAAAACTGCACATGGAATACTGAAATTAAGATGTGGTATAACTGTTCCACCACCATGCCTTGCATTGCTGTACCAAGAATATATCTCATTAAATATAGGAGTTCAATCTGCGAGCACTGAAGATCTTAATTAGAAGAAAATGACGAAAACAAAATAGACGACTTGCTTGAGAGCTCACAAGCACAGAAAAAAAAGTGCCCTTTAATTATAAATACCAAATATATTTATCTTAAAAAAAAGTTTATACATGCCAAAATTAAAAATACTTCTACTCTGTATAAAAAGAAAATACTTTTTTTAATCTCATAAAACAAAATACATGTCAATACTAAATACTAATGTGTAAATTCAATTTTATCTCTAATCAAGTAAGAGACAAACATTAATATAATTCCTAAAAAATAAGTTAATCTTGCTTTTCCATTATATGACTATTTATACATCATATAAACCTTAAATAATATAAAATAAGCTTCTTAAATCACCTCTAACCTATATAGTACCTTATTGTACTATATTTTGACTAGTGAAACTCCAAAAATACTTAAAATAGTTCAACACATGCCAAAAATTAAATATGAAAAATAATAAAAATTATTATATTATGGTCGTGCGACACATAGCCCATCATACCAAGTCCATGATCAACCACCACAAACTTTGGATGGATTATATATGCTCATACCAAGAGGCAAACAGTTTCCATTATGGAATGATAACCAAAGGCCATCAATGGAACCATCTAACAACAAAGGAAAAGAAAATAAAGCAACAGTACCTGGTAACAAGTCCAATCATATGACCTTCTGAATTAATGACAGCGCCACCACTACCACCTGGGTGGACAGCAGCTGTTGTTTCAAGCATTGCTGGAATGTGTGAATTCCCTCCTTGAACAGATTGACAATATGATGGTGCCTTTGCTTTGACTACTTTTGACACCACTCCAGAGCAAACAGAGGGGGAAAAGCCTGCAAAATTCAAGGCATTAACAGATTTATTAAAAAGCATGAAGTAAAGCAAAAAAGAAATCAAGAGAATCTTCATAGTTAACTAGCTAATAGAATTATCTATTTAGCAGAAAACCAAAAGCAATAAATGATATGGGCTAGTTAACATCATATGAATATAGAACCAATGATTTTTGCACAAAAAAAAAACAGCTTTCGTGTGTTACATTTCTATGCAGCAGCACTACACAGCACAAATGAAAAGATATGACCACATCAGAAAGTGGATTTAAGGATAAGGCCATCTATCTTAACATACAATATACCACACAACAAATACATAACACTTCAGAAAAACACAAGATAGACTTCATAAATGACATCATGTATTGGTGAAAGTCTAGTTTGATAAAGAATTATCAAACCACCATTTCCAAAGTAGAAAGTAGGCTTCAAGAAAGGGGAGAAGCCAAAAAATGTCTGAAAGTGAGTTAATTACATTCTTTTATAACAGCTATAACCCGATATTTAAGTTCTTCAAGAATGACATGAGTATAGAAATGCAAGACTCCTGAATGAATAAATCTAACAAGAAAAATATAAAGCAAGCAAGCATTTACCACATCGTGGTCCAAATAGTCCATGTCCAATAACATAGGCCTTTGATCCCAAAGATGAGCATTCAAAATCCACTTTGGTAGGGAAAAGCTGATCTGGAACATGCTCAAGCTGCAGAAGGGCAACATCCAAAGGTCCCTTGCAAACATGCACTACTTTAGCATCACACCAAATCCAAGGGTCAGCATGATCCAAACGAACACGTATATTCATAGGGCCTTTATAAGACAAACTCAGTTTGTATCCCTTGCTCTCATCAGCAACAGAAGAATTCACAACGTTCAGTGTCTTTGGTGGCAACCTCTGTGTCTTCTCATGGCCATCAACTTCACTGTATCTAGGAAATTCTCCAGGTGGAATAAAAGGATCCTGCAATTTGGTTCCATCTTCTCCACCATTTACAGTTGTTTTCCCAAACCTCCAAGGTTCTAATAGGTGAGCATTTGTGAGTATCAGACCTTGATCATTAAGCAGAACCCCAGATGCCCATACAAGTTCACCAATGGTAATAAGACAAATAGAAGCCATAGCCTTCTCAACTAGCAGTGGTGAAGAGCAATAAGAAATATGATGCCCATGCTTAAGGGGGAAGGGTCCATCTGAACTAGAGCTGTATGCATTCCCTACAGCATTTAAGTTTTCCTTATTAATATGAATCCCTTTTTCCGCATTTTGAGGCTCCTTCAACAGCAAGTCACTGCAAGCAAGTGCAATGGCTTCCCACGGAATCACCAGCTGTTACCCAAGGCTAGGATTTGTATGATCTGTTAACTACCAGATAATTTAAACAATTCAAATTGAGAACATTCCAAGTTACCTGGATTTCAGCACCGCTACTCTTTTGCCGCAATGGTCTAATCAATATGCCAATAAAATTTGAATTTTCACAAAAAACTGGACCACCTTCCATTCCTGGCATATTTAGTGGCAAAGTGGATCAGAATTGTAAAGGATGAAAGAGCCACAGATAATATGACAGAGAAATGCTTGCACCTGGAAGACACCGAATGTCAGCCATCAGCAATGACATGTCAGATGATCTAGGAGGATAGCAGTTGGCAATGGATCCCACTGACAAGCTGCAAGTATAGAGAGAATAAGACAATGGAACTTCACAGAATGCATGAAATAGCAATAGTGCAATGAGTGCAGAGGAAGTTTTTGCTATTCTAACACCCATATATGCACACGGACACACATTTAACCCAGTTTAAATTCGAGTAGCTAGATGACCACAGAATATCGATATTTCTTTTTCAGTTGCGCTCTGAAAAATAAATAATGTCCTTTTGTGTTAATGTCACTATATCAACCAAACTAGAAGTCAGTGTCACCTATATGACCATTTAAGAATAGACAGTACAAGTACCAGATCTATGTGTTGTTTTATGTTTTTTGACAAAAAATAAATAATCAAAAATGTGATCTAAGAATTCAAAATAACTATAGAAATCAAAAAAAGCTGGAAAAGCAAAGAACAATACCTGTTAAAGAAGTGCAAGGGCGAGAGGACACCGAAAGGAGACCCCACTGCTAAAAGAAAATCCCCCCTTCTACTTGATGCCGATATCTCAAAGTTGGGCAGAATCTAAATGATAAAATTCACATCTATATTTTATAGCATCGAATGTAAAGGAATTATAACACAAAAAAACATGTAGATGGTTTGTCATGAAGTGGCATATCAAAAGAAGAGATAAAAACAGAAAAATAAAAGGTACACTTTACCTTCAAATGTAAGAAAACGCCAAGAATAGCAATTCTAGTGGTCAACTTGCCCATAATACTTGGATTACTAGATTCCTCCCTTGCACGTCTCTGGCTCTCAGCAATTGATGCATTTCCATGCTCAGTCTGAGAGGATCAATTCAGCATTATTTATCCCATATCTCAAATGTTCAGATTTGATGAGGATAGTCCTTTGGGAAACCTTGCCCCTTACTAACATGTGTCTGGACAACATCCATAAAAGACTGAGGACCATTCTCAGGTGAAGCTAGAGACCAACCAACCTCCCATCCATGGTTCATTGGACCTGAAGAAGCTTCTACGAGTGATTGAAGAGCAAGAGAAGATACATGAACATCAACCTTCATAGAAAATCGATTAATTAGGGTTGTTTGACAAGAAATCTAGGCGTATCATTATCATTGAGATTTCCAACATCATGATCATAAGTTTAAGCGGTATTTGACATCTGGCATAAATGAAATGCAACATCGATTCACAGCCTCTACATTATTTAAATCTTACCAATTGATAATTAAGGCTACCATGAAAACTAGAAGCACGGGCACCATCATAGAGAATAACATGGAATCAGTATCGAATCTCATGAAAAACAACAAAGTCTAATTTTTCACTGTCATTGGCCTTCAAATACTGCAAACCATCCCACTTAGAGTGATGAATGTGCATGTCAAATCATGCTTTAAGACACACAAAACCAAATTAATGTCCCAGATCAACCCATATCTTTAATTAATGTCCCAGATCAACCCATATCTTACTTAGTTATCACATGCATTGACGAATATACCAAAACCATCATGCTCCACTTGACTGCCAAAATTACACAACAAAGTAACCAAAAATCAAAATCTCACGCTTAGTTGGCGAGTGTAAGATAACTTGTTTCCATGCAATCACAATAAATTGCATTTTTTTTAGGCTTCCTCAATGTTCTGTTAAACAGATAAGCCATCTTAAAATGCCTACCAATCTAATAACTTGTGCGCGGAGCCAGTGAGAAGTTCCTTTATCCAAACCCCCATCTGCACCTTTCCTCAAATCCGACTTTCCCTGCAAGACAAAATGCAATTCAAACATTAACTCCAGCTACTAAACATTTCAGCCAAGTTAACGACTTGCTCATTATTATTTCATACCTCAGCCATAACATCAATTTGAGCACCAGGAATCAGCTCAGGTCGACTCTGCAATCACATAACAACTCCACAATTCACATTAAAAAACGAAACAAAGACAGCGAAACAAATCCAGTTACACATTAAATTAAAGTAGATCAAACCTGAGAAATGCTCTCTCTATGTTTTGATGACAAAAAAGGCTCAATAACAGAAGCTACTGTGACTACCAACCCAAGACCCTGGCTTTTACCCTCCAAAATCCGGTTAGCCAAGTCAGCATCATAAAGGGTGTCAGGTAATAACAGCCCAGAAGCTGAAAGTGTTGTCTTGCCAGAACTACGGATACCAAGATAAATAAACTTCAATAAGAACACATTAAAACCAAAAAGAAGGCATATTTGTATTCCAATATATAACATTTTTTTATAACAGATTCACTCACTTGTATTGGTGAAAAGCGTGTTTTCGCATCTTTAGTCCATTCGGGTCCTAAAGAAAAAGGAATTGCATTAAAACAATCACACCAAATCATTGTTAAGCTATGAAATCACATATTTGTGTATAGGTAGGTGATCGAGGGACTTACAGGGCCTTGGATTCTAACCATGATAGCGAAGTTTCGGGCAAAATCTATGATTTCAGGCAAACCCATGAGGTTCGTTTGTGTGGGAAAAGAGAAAAGTTGGTGTTTTCGGATTGGATTGACGTTCAAGTGTTTGCTCTTGCTCTTGCTCTTGCTCTTGCTTTTGCAAACTGAACATCAAGTTTTAGAAATTCGAGGCACAAGACAAATGGGAGAACGACGTCGTAGATTTAAGAAATATGATTTTCTGTCGATAATTAACAACAAACAAGTTCACTTCTATAACACCAATAAGTTCATTTTTACAGTTTTATATATTTATATATATATATATATAAAAGAAAATATAAGTTTATTTTAAATAAAAAATGAAAAAATAAATTTATTGTTAAATCAAAAATATCGATCGTAGAACTTATTGATCATTTATTTCTTAATAAATAAACTTATTCATATTTGTTTCAAAAATCAAAAACGCTATTTTTTATACATTAGAATGGGTCTCCACTTGACTCGTTAGCTCAAAACACATTCTGTCACAGGGTTAAAATCCATCAAGGTGTAGGCTGATGAAAAGTGTTGCTGGACAGTAGTTACGGGGTGGCAGCCCGCATGACAGTAGCGAAAATCAGCAGCATGCGTATGCGGCAGCACGCAATAGCTAACATAATAGTGAGCTGACGAGAGTTGAGCCTTGGGTGAGGATTGTCCAAGGCCTTGACGAAACAGTGTTGGGATGACACAGTGGGACAATGAGGAATTTGGCAGCATTGGTGAAACCGGCAGCGTCGACAAAATCGACAGCAGGGGCTGACGATAACTTGGACAGCGGATGGTCCAAGGCATGCAAGGCAGTTATGCTGGCAGCATGTGTGCTAGCAGTGGGCAGTTGGCTTGTGGGAGAACATGCCAATGCAGTTGTGGCAGTTTTGGGAGCAGTTATCGGCAGTTTCTTATGTGGGGAAGAAAGTGGCTACAACATGGGATAATGGGTGCTCCAGCTATGCAGGAAGTTAGAGGTAGTTTATACTTATAACTTCCATTATCTTGTAATTAGATAGGCTGTAAAATGTGTAGAATATAGGAACGAAAGGGGCATAGCACACAAGATGGACTTTGTGTAATCCTTTAATTGAGTTAATGAAAAGGTTGGGACTTGTTCCTGTAATCTGCTGTGTTTTGAATTATGTTCATATCCATTAGTGTTATTCCGTTTACTTGGGACATTGAAAGAGTATGGGGATCTCTTGGGTTTGTGGGACAAACTAGTCGTAAGCAAAACACGAGTGAATCGGTGAGGGAAAGGCTGAGTCTAGTGGGACTAGACTGCTGCGCGAGGTCTATTTTCGAGAGTGAAAAATTGACCCCATGACAAGTGGTATCAAAGTGCGGTTTGCATTTTTGGCTAGACAACAAGACAGTTCTGTGGGCAGATCGAAGGATTGATTTGTTGAAGCCATCGTTGGGATAACCTGCGGAATTGGTGATTGTTCTTCATATGCCGAGCGGTATGGAGAATATTCGGGAAAGGTTGCTCCTTCTAGAGGGTTTGATGGGAGATGTTCCCGACAATGAAGATCGTTTAGTCGAGTATCGACTTGAATTGGCTTTGGAAATCGCTGAAAAGGCTACTGCACAGTATGTTGAACTCGCGGCAGAATCAGGTCACAAGTGGCAGGCTGTCGAGGAAGAGATTTCTATCTTGAAGAAGGCAGTCGCAAACGCTGCTGAAGGTGTTAGCTCTTCCAAGCCGAAAGTTCAAAGGATCTCGAGAACTTTTTGTGGGATATGGAGCACTACTTCAGTGTGGCCAAGATTGGTGTGGACGGTCAAGTGGACATCGCGGTGATGTATCTATCGGGCGATGTAAAGTTGTGGTGGCGAACAAGGACTAAGGAGGACTTGAATGCTGGTAGGCCAAAGGTAGAGACATGGGAGAGTCTGAAACGGGAATTGAATGAACAATTTATGCCCAACAATACCTCCTGGATTGCGAGAGAAGACTTGAAAAAGTTGCGGCAAGACAGGTCGGTAAGGGATTATGTTAAGAAATCCAGTTCTTTAATTCTTGATATTGATAACATGTCTGAGGAGGATAGAATGTTCAACTTTTTGTCGGGACTTCAGCCGTGGGCATAGTTGGAGTTAAGGAGGCAGAAAATTTCGGACTTGTCTTCTGCCATTGCTGCTGCCAATGGATTGGCAAACTTTAGAGCAGAGTCCAGCGAGAGGGCTGCTGGAGTTTCTGGGGTCTCATCGAGGCCTAAGGATATGGGTGAGATGAAAAAGAAGAAGAGATTCGGTGGGGGAGAACCTCGACAGGCTACTGGTGTGGGAAGATCAGATGTGAAGGCCAAGGAAAAAGGTATGAATCTGAATCTACACTGCTTTATATGTGAGGGTAATCACTTTGCTAGGGACTGCTCGAAGAAGGGAAAACTCAATGCTATTGTTGTGGAAGATGGTGCTGAGGAAACGGCATACGTGAATCCCATGCATGTGCTTAGTGGCTGAGATGGGGATTCAGTCATGTTAGGACCAGCCTGGAGGAGGTAGGCAAGGGCTGGGCGAGTTTGCCTGTGGTGGGACATATTCAAAATCTATTTTGTGCACTTTGGCAGTGGACAGTGGAGTGATGGAAGCAAAGACAGTTTGCTGGGTGTCTTGGCTGATGGACAAGCTAGGAAACAATGTGGTTTTGGGAGTCTAAATGTCTTGACGATGGGCTGATCAAGATGACAGATTCGGCAGTCGATACAGTGAGTTTGGTTGAGGAGTCAAGATCGTCAACGAGGATGGTTTGGTGCACTACTTTGGTGGGGAGGCAGTAGGGGCATTTCTATGCATCTTGATGATGGACGAGTCAGGGTGACGAAGGCACAGATTGCTTGGCCGTTGTTGGAAAAACAGTGTTTTGATTTTCGGTGGACGAAACATGTGACAGGGGCTGAAATAGTGTGGTGTTGTTGTGTCAACGAAAGTTTGTGGGGCTGATGAAGTGTCTTGGGTATGACAGTAGCCTATGGAAAGCCAGATCAGACGGGATTTTGATGCTGGGTTGCTATGTGTTGTATGTTTGAACAGGTTCAGTTGGGAACTTGGTGAAAGAACTTCGACACAAGACTTTGTTGATCACCGAATGTGTTGTCTCATTGAATTCTTGCAAGTTTTGCATACTGAATGGTTGATGGATTGTATGTTCATATGGGGGTTCATATGGTGCTTCGAAGTGATTTAGTATGTGGTGTTGTTCGTGAGGAAAGGGAAGGAAGCCTTGGGTGCTGGAAGGAGTGTCTAAACTTCATGAAAACAGGCTTGTAGTGGGCGAATTAGCATGTGAGCTTTGCTAACGAATGAGGACAGCTTGTGTGTGACTTGGGGAAGTTGCATATGAATTCTAGAGGAGCATGGCAGAATGTGACATTGGGGTGTTACAGCTTTATTGGTGTCCAGATGAGATTGAGGACATTGATCTCATGAGCTTTGGGTGGGACTCGAAGTTTGGTTTAACCTATGAGATACAAACTAGAACCGAGGGAAGACTTGATCACAGCTTGGGTTTTTGCAGGAGCTAACGAAGAGAATGTTAGCTTGGTATCGCAGAATCAGTGGACGATATTCTGGATGAAAATATGGGCAAAGTCGAGAGGTTATGTGTGGGCAATCTTGAACTATGAATAATGGTGCAGACTTGGAGCAGAGGTGCTTCAGACTTGGTTCGACGAGGACGTCAACTTTTTTTGGTGAGGGAGGATTGTCACAGGGTTAAAATCCATCAAGGTATAGGCTGATAAAAAGTGTTGCTAGACAGTAGCTACGGGGTGGCAGCCCCCATGACAATAACGAAAATCGGCAGCATGCGTGTGCGGCAGCACGCAACAGCTAACACAGCAGTGAGCTGATGAGAGTTAAGACTTGGGCGAGGATTGTCCAAGGCCTTGACGAAACAGTGCTGGGATGACACAGTGGGGAATTCAGCAACACTGTTGAAATCGGCAGCGTCGAGGAATTCGGCAGCGTCGACAAAATCGACAGCAGGGGCTGACGATAACTTGGACAGCGGATGGTCCAAGGCATGCAAGGCAGTTATGCTGGCAGCATGTGTGCTAGCAGTGGGCAGTTGGCTTGTGGGAGAACATGCCAATGCAGTTGCGACAGTTTTGGGAGCAGTTATCGACAGTTGCAGCAGTTTCTTATGTGGGGAAGAAAGTGACTACAACATGGGATAGTGGATGCTCCAGCTGTGCAAGAAGTTAGAGGCAGTTTATACTTGTAACTTCCATTATCTTGTAATTAGATAGGCTGTAAAATGTGTAGAATATAGGAACGAAAGGGGCATAGCACACAAGATGGACTTTGTGTAATCCTTTAATTGAGTTAATGAAAAGGTTGGGACTTGTTCCTGTAATCTGCTGTGTTTTGAATTATGTTCATATCCATTAGTGTTATTCCGTTTACTTGGGACATTGAAAGAGTATGGGGATCTCTTGGGTTTGTGGGACAAACTAGTCGTAGGCAAAACAAGAGTGAATCGGTAAGGGAAAGGCTGAGTCTGGCGAGACTAGACTACCGCGCGAGGTCTGTCTTCGAGAGCAAAAAATTGACCCCGTGACACATTCTGCATGAAGGACTACATTCGAGTACATTCATTTGGATATACATTATGACAAAATGATTATTACTTTTTTCAAAAATTGGTTTCTAAAATCATTTTATTGATATCTTAATGTTGATATTTTAAGCAATACTAAGTATAATAAAAGAATTATGAGGCAATATAAAGTTTAATTCTCAATTAATTAAATATTTAATAAAAAAATTAATTAGAAAAAACAGAGAATAATTGGACTTAATATGTTAAATTTTTTATCAAAATCATGAGATTGAGATAACCTCATAAAAAATAAATTAAAAAAATAATATGAAGTTCAATAATTAATAAACTTAATATCAAATAACATAATTAAAATTAAAAAATTAATTAAAAAACAAAAAAAACTCTAGTCAATCTGAATAAACTCATTAAACCCATCACTCAAGTTACGAAATTGAAATAATCTTAAAAAAAAAACTTAATTAATCTAATATTAAAAAATATCAAATAAAAAATTCGAGTCAACTCATCAAACTTACAATTTAAAACAAGAAACTAAAAGAACTTTATAAAAAATAAATTATAAAAAATTATAAAATTTAATCTCTAAATAAATTTGATACGAAAGGATGGAATTAAAATTAACATATATATATAAATTGTAAAAAAAAATCTAGATGAACAAAAAAAATTATTTTAGTAAATATTATTTTGTGAAAAGTAGTAAAATAAAACCCTTTTCTTTTTTATTTTATTTTTTTGTTAATGAGTATTATATTTAAAATAAATTAAACATAAACATGTCAAATAGATAAAAATTGAAGGTTGAATGCTAAATAAAAGTTGACGAGTATTAAATCTACAGTTTCATCGAGAGAATAATGAGTAATATCTCTGTTTTCGGAAGATCGTTGTATGTTGTTGTATAACTCATTTGAATTAGCCATGTAAAATTTTATTTTTTCTTGGTTTTGTTGTAGCCATGGATTAACAAATTAATGCATCAATAATGTTAATATATACAGGTCTAAGTCAGCAGAGCACAATGTCGAGTGCCCATGAGGAGGGACCTAAAGAGAATTTGCAGGACCCATTCGACACTGACTCACTGGTGATGTCTACGTCCATATAGACTTGATTCTTTTTCATAGTTATCAAACATGGTTCGGTAGTTTATCATGCTAAGGAGTTAGATTTTAAGTTTTACGGATCAATTGGATTAATCTAGAAAATTAAAAAGAAATTAAAATTTTAATATTTTATATAAAAAAAATTAATAAAAACTTTATATGAACATATGCTATACATATTATAAATAATAAAATTTTAAAAAATATTTTAAATTTTTTTTATCTCATATTAAAAAGATATTATATTGTGCTTTTAAATTAAAGTATTTAAATAAAAAAAAAATTTTATTTGATATTGAAAAAACATAATTTTTTTTTCTTATGAACATAGAATATATATACAAAAGAATTTTAAATCTCATATTGAAAAAAAACTTTTTTTCTTAGAATTATAGAAAAGATATACTGAAGGGTTTTAGATCCCATATTGAAAAACTATAAAAAATATTAATAACCAACTAAAAAAATATGGAAAAAAAAAGTATAGAAAAAAAATATATTTGAAAAGAAAAAAAATATCGGGCCTCGCCTAAGTCATGGGTCAATTAGGTTTGGTTAGGTTGTTGTATCGGTTGGTCTTTTGACAAATCCTGACTTGTTGAGCCACTGAATTAATTTGAATTTAATAACTATGCTCTTTTTTACTTTTTTATACGAGTTGATTAGGTTATCTTTATACCAACCAAGTTTTATTGGGTAATAATGGATGACTTTTATATAATTTAATTTTAAATTAAAATTAAATTAGAAGTTAGGTCATGAGGTTTTTTATTTATTAATTTCATAATTTTTTTTAAATTCACTTTTATTTTTTTATTGGTATGCTAAGTTATTTTTGAGTTGGATAAGTCAATTAAATCATATCATAGTGACAACTTTTATATAATTTAATTTTAAATTTAAATTAAAAAATAAATTAAAAAATTATTGAATCAAATTTAATAATACTCCCAAATAATTTTTAAGGATAGGTTTTGTTAATTCATTTATTTTTCCAACCCGTCTGCGTGGACTATAATAACTAATTAGCCAATTTTGCTAAACTCAAGGACTAAGGTCTAATTTATAATTAATTCACGAAATTCGCTTAGCAAAAGAATGGCGGGCAAGGGCCGCGACTTACCAAATGTCAAATAAGCTCGCAAACTTCAATAATTTATTTGTTGAAAATGTTTTTCACATTCTTATACAAAATGACGGGGCGACTCATTAGCCCCCGACAGGCAATTAAAAATTCATTATTTGTATGTATAAATCTTATGGTATTAAAGCTTCATTAACTTACGCCGCCATGTCAGGAAAAAAAGTATCCCCTCTCCTCTCATCATTGTATGGAAAATCCTTAAAAAAATCACAGCCCGCCCCCATCTCCTCTCTCTCTAGAGCAGACAACAGAAAAGAGAGAAACATCGAAGAAAACCACAACCCACAGAGCATCACCCTCCGCCCTGTCTAAGACTGCTGGAAATCTGAAAGTTCATTGGTATAATTTCTCTTGAAAGTCCAAACCAGAAACTCCAAAATCTAAGATTGATGGGAATTTTGGGGGAAAATCTGAAGGTGGCTGCGTATCTCAAGCAATAATGGGGGTTTCATGGGAGAAGGGTGACCATGATTTTGTTCTGGAGATTTCTCCGTACAAGGATGAAAGAGGGAGGGGAGATTATTTCTTACGTTGCTAACATGAATTTTGTTAATAATAGGATGCTGCTAATTATGATTAGAGCATGAGCACCGTATCTCTAACAAATATTTAGAGGAATTGTAAAGAATAATGTAAAATTAATTTGGGATTTGGGATTAGCCCACGTAAGCTTTGGTGGTTAGAATCCAATAACATAGCCAAGATAAAGCGTATGAATATTTATAATTTAATCATATATACTCGACATAGAACACTAAACTTTCTCAGCATCTATCTGTCTGTATGTATAAAACTAGAGCATTTATGCGTAGAAAAAAATAAAAATTTTATACAGTAGAAGAATGCATAGATCCATGTACATGGAAAGGAAGTAAATTATACATGTGTTACACACAAGTCCTGTAAATACAATTGGCACGACAAACAGCCTCTCGACCCATCCGCCTCTCTCTCTCTCTTTCTCTCTAAAACGAGGAAAGGTCAAGCGAAACCTCAAGCGCTACTCCACCACCACCACGGCACCACCTTCTTTCTTCGCTATGTCTCTCTATAGAATCAAGCAGCAGCAGCAGCAGCCAGCCGGACACTAGCCATTACCATTTAGCAAAGCATCACCAATATTAAAACAAAACAACAGCAAATCCCCCTCAATTCCTTTGCTTCATTATTATTATTGCATATATTGGCTTCCGAGAGAAAAAAAATGCCAGCCCAGAAGCGTTCCCATGAGACCCTCCAAAAGGAAGATGATGATGCTCTTATTCAGCAGCAACAAGACCACACTAACAACAACAACGACAACAACAACAACAACAACCATGAACAAAAGCAACAGCCTCAAGACGATATTGATGGTGGTGGTGGTGGTGGTGTTGATGAGCGTACGTGTGCATAGATTTCTAAGATAACAACAAACATTAGTTCTCACTTTGTGCATTTTGTTTTGGATTCGATCAACTTTTTTCGGCTAAGTTTGTTGCCTTTCACTTTAACAGAATCCGATCGAAGCCAGTCTTCTTCAAGTATTAACGAAGACGTGAAAGAAGAGTAAGTTTTTCTTGTTTTGGATCGCTTTGCTTTATCGATTATGCTGTTGCTTTTTTGTTCGGGATCTTCGTTTTTTGCTTGTTTCTTACATTTTATTAGTGTATTAGTGGACAAGCTTTGTGGGTTTCTTGAGTTTTCTCTTCTCTTTTCTTGCAATGGCTAGCTATCTATCGTTGAATTCTCAACCGCGTACGATGGAGTGTGGACTTTGGTTTTGGGTTTAAAGGGTCTTGGTGATTTTGGCTCGAATTGGTTTTTGTGCATGAATGTTGGTTTCTTGTGTTAACATACATATATATGTAGCTGGTCATAAGATAATTGCAGGCAGTTTCATACCGGGATTTGTTTATGTGGCTGAAAGTTTTGTATATGCTGGGTAAGGTTCCGGTGTTTGCATGTTTTCCAGGTTATTTGATTGGAGTATATTTATTTGTTTTCCTTTTGGATATGCAGTGTGAATTTGTTTGAAGTAAGTTCTTGAGTACTTGGATTAATTCAAGAGGAACAAGCTGGTCTAGGAAGTGGCTTAACTGGCAGCTTAGTAATTGCTGATTAACTGTTAACCAGCTCGATGACCCAGTTGTTTAAATTTGAGAGTCGAGGAATTTTAATACTTTTATTTGTTTATTTTTATTTTTGGTATACCATGTGGAGCTGTAGAATATACATGCATTTTCCAAGGAGCTGAATGATGATACTGGACAAAGCAGCAAGCATATGAGCTGTGCAATTTTGTCATAATTGTGAACCTAGTTTTTTTCTTTTTTTTGAATTTTTGATGAATTTGTTTGGCATATAACATCTCTTTTGCTTCTTTGATGACATTTTAGCATATGAATAGTTTTTTTTTTTTTTTCAATCATGGGATTTAGTGGCATGGGATCTGATATGATGCAATGTCCAAATGGTTCCCTTCTTTTATTGGATGAGTAGTCTAGACCATCATGCGATCTCATGTTTGTAGTGTATCATGTCAACAACATAAGGAAAAGTATGGATCTAAAAAATGAGATTCATACTTTTTTTCTGCATGATGGTGCCACTAATCAAGTTTGATTTTCATAAATATCCCAGGCATACAAAGCAATAAGTTTGATGATAATTCTTATGCATGAAGAAAGGAAAAAGAATGTTGCTGAGTACTAGACATCAGTGATTGGCTGTGAATATTCTAGTGACTGATACTGTTTGTGTTGGTGCTTGTTTGCAGATATGTTGTAGTGAAGTTGTCTGAGATACGCAAGGAAGTACAATGTCCAATCTGTCTAGGTGTGAGTTTAGGTCTTTGCTTTATCAACCTCGTGATAACTTTTGACTGTTCCTAAATTGGAATAGCAAGATGTTTGTTTTCTGCTCTTTAGCTGTTCTTTAAGAAAAACTTTTCTCTAGGACAAATAAATAACTCAATGATTTCACGAAGTGCTTGTATGCTCATTATCTCTTACATTCTAGACACAATAGCCACTTTCCCTTTATACACGAGCAAAAATATTTGTTTGTACGAAATTGTTCTCCTTTTTTATGTGCAGGTATTATCCGCAAAACAAGAACAGTGATGGAATGTCTGCATCGTTTCTGCAGGGAATGCATTGACAAATCTATGAGGCTCGGGTACCAAAATCTTGTTGTCTTCAATGATTCTTTCCCCCCTAACATTTGTTTAAAGAAGGCGTTCTGAGATTAAAAATCCACCCTAATAAAAATCTATACTGAAATTCACTACAGGAACAATGAGTGCCCTGCTTGCCGCACACATTGTGCCAGTCGTAGGTCTTTGAGAGATGACCCAAATTATGATGCATTAATTTCAGCCTTGTATCCAGATATTGACAAATATGAGGAAGAGGTGAATAGGTTCCATCCTACTGAAATCTGTTTTCCGTATAAAAATATTGAACTTCAATCATCAATTGTTTGTATATCTGTTGCAGGAATTGGCTTTCCAAGAAGATGAGAAGGCTCGCAATAAGCAGGTGTGATACTCCTTTATTGTTTAAAGTCTTTTTGAATACAGATTCACATAAATTCCTGGTGAATTTAGTTAGTCCACTATAGAAAACTACACTAGCAGAAGACTATATCATTCTTCATGTATTCATGCTATAGGTCCATCAATAGCACTACCACTGCTGGAATTGTCAAACCATGTAATGTGATCGAACGCAACTTTATGTCCACGTGGATCCATATGTTGTAGTCTTTCATGTTTCTATCAGTTGTACAGTACTCTTTGACTTGAATTTTAATACAGATTTTTGATGATGCGTAACACCGATTTTGCCATTTTGAGTGTTAGCCCTCTAGGCCTTGGTGGTGAATCCTATGCAGTAAAATTGCCAAATGACTTCTCCAAATCCGTCCCTTAAGGTATTTAATGCCAAGTTTTATTTGGGCAGATCCAGGCTACCATTGCCCAGACTTTTCATCGACAGGCTGAAGCTTTGAGTAGGAAAAAAACAACACCTAAAGTGACAGCAGCAGCATTTGCAAGGAGAACACCAAGTCGTTTTCGAGATGCCCACTCTAGGGGAAGAAGAAATTATCGAATGGCTGGATTTCAAGGATCTGATGACAATGAAGATGCAAATGGTGATGGAGGAAAAGATTCATCATCTGCTGACGAGCACAGTGCAGAAGTCAAACCAAAAAGGTGCAAGAAATGGGTAGGTGCTCGTTCAGCTGCTGTTAATGCAGATGGAGGTGGTGATGAAAATGATTCAGAAGTGAATAAAGAATCTGTGGGGGGATCTTCTGGGCTTGTTGGCTCCTCAGAAAGGCTTGCATGGGGAAAAAATGGCATGCGGAGTCACACCCGCTATGGCAGTGCAAACAGCAGCAATGTAAAAAATGCTCGAAGCAGTCGCATCTCTAAGTTAGCAGATTATCTACGGAACTTGGAGGGAAATGATAATGAGGTAAAGCTGATCTGTGGCTGGTCATGTTGTGAGCTGCATACAATGAGGAACTATGAAACTTTAATTGCAGCTTTAAACCAGATCAAACGGTTCTGCATTCTGAGTCACAGGCTCTGCATTTAACCCATATGACTGTCAACTTAATGACACTATTCTGTTTCTAGATTATTGTTTCACCTTGAGCTCTCACTTTACTGCCCTGAAATGATTGTCCCGCATTCTTTATTTCAGTTGGATATCAACCTCATGCTTGTTTCTTTTGATGAGCAAAGAGTACCCAGTTTGCAGCGCCCATACCTTTGCTGCAGGCCAACTTTGTCTATCAATAAACTGTGTCAGGTGATTTTTCTTCTAACCTATATCCTGTTTTATAATAAAGACACCTCATTTATTGTAAGTGCTCCTGATGTCAGTGTGTAGAATTGGTCATCAATTCTTTGTTTGATTGCAGTATGTTGCTTTTCAAACCTCTTTGCAAGCCAATGAAGTGGAGATATACTTGGTCCGAGAGATGAATTCTATGGTCGACTTTTCAATCTCCATGAGCACTCCAATTTCTAAACCTGGTATAATTGATCCATGCAAAGATAAATTGCAAGTTTTAGAAGAACAAGAAACTTTGGGAAGACTTGAAACAAACAATTTCATCCACGGGCACCTGGTGAGCTCCTTTTCCTAGTCAACATATATTTATATCCATGTTCACATTCAGATGAGAATAGTTGTATGAGCACCATAAAAAATATTTCCTTTTGCCCTTTTTTTTTCCGCAGCTCCTGGCATATCGGAAAAAGGTGTGAAAGTCTGAACGGTAGAGACATTACCTGTCAAAATCCTCATGGATACCAAGTTTTCTACATCTCGCTTTTACACAGGTATAGATATATATACACTCACAACGGGGACCTCTGCCGGCTGTTCTTTCTCATAGCGTGCATGTTCATGGATCTGACGTTATACAAATGGTAGTAATTGTACAGGGTCAACGTGAATGAGCATAAATGGTTGTCAGTTGTCCAATTTTTTTCGTTCAAGATCTTGCCTATCGAATACATTCACTCCATGTGCAATGCTGTGATTATGATGATTTACTGCTCCAATTTGCTGCTTAAATTCTTGCGAGCATTAATTGAGCTTATTTCTACTGAACGTGAGCAAATTCTTGCCCCAAGTTTCCAAGTTGTAAATCAGGTGCTTTGCGATAATATCTCTGGCGCTTGAATGTTCCATCATACCAATAATTTCTAGTGCACACTAGTCCCATTTATTGGGACCCATAAATTCTGATGTGGTTGGAGCATTGAAGAATTAGGGGTGCTTGCATGTTACCATAATTTCAAGCAACAAGAGACTTCACCTTCTTCTTTTTTAACGGGAAAGGAAGTAGTTTACTTTTATTTATGTGACTTCTAAATTTTCAGGTAAAAACTGGTTGAAATCGTGGTCACTACATGTCGTAGAAACTCCTAAAATTTAGCCATGCTTGTCGAAATCGTGGTCACTTGTGGGCTGCCATGTCTTGTTAGATCATGTGTGTGTGTGTGTGTGTTTTTGGTGGAAGATAAACCTGAGGAAATAACTATTTCCAATAACAATCAAACACTACCTACTATTGTCTCATTATTTGTGAATACAAAGAAAAACTCTAGAATTTTAGGAGCACCCACTGCTCACAACTCCCAGTGGAACTCAGCCATATGGACGAATTGCTTATATAATGACATCATCTTCTTTTGTCTATTTTTTGCTTTCCCGCATAACTAAGTGCAGTTTTGATTTTACATCGAAGTCACCCAATCTCAGCAGACTGGATACTCTTGAAGCATTGGAGGTTGTCACGAATAAACGTTGGATCCAACTTTTCCTTATGAATAGACTTCTCACTTCAGCTTGCCAAAAACTTGCAGTGGGGCATTTGCTTGCCAATATTCTCTTCATCACAAAAGCAGAGGCATAGCCCACAGGGCAAGAGCTCAAGTCCTGATGACCCAGGAACAAGCCTGAGTTCTCCTTCAGGCTAAATGGGAAGGCACAAAGCTAAAAATCGAGTTGTTTCATGTTGAACCATATCGAACGATGACGCGCATCAAAAGTTCTTCGGTCTCTTTTTATCTTTTCCTTTGTTCCAGTAACCAAGAAGCCTTAAAGCGCGCCTCTTGCTGACTTCACTGGTTAATATTTCCCTTGAAAAAGATGAACACCAATTTCTTTAATCAATCACACAAGAGCGGTCGTCCCCATGCAATAGTAACCGGAGAGCTACATCTCAACCAATTTCTTCTTCGTAAATTGTTGTTCAGTACCAGTGTTTGCAGAAAAATAACTAGCTAGTCCTTCTAGTGTAAAAATTCCCATTTTACATCCCTCTAATTCTTATCTATTTATTACTTAATCCCTCTATTGTTCATTCATTAATAAAGTGCTGCAATATCACTAGTTCAGTTTTTTTTCCTTCCAAGATATATTTGGCTATATATTAACTAAAAAAAATCCGAGGGGACCGGTGATTTTTTGAATAAATAGTGTTGCTTTCAATAAATCAACAGCCAATTACAGTTCTTGAAACGAGAAAAAACAAAAAGTTAATATATTTAAAAATACAGGGACGAAATATTATTGTTCAAGAAATGGTAACTAGCCCTGATCATCAATAAAAAAGGACCACCTTGACCTAGGACAAAACCGATCCAATATCCAATTCCTCGAGAAATGATGACATGCCAGGCAGCTAGCCTGCCATTGGATGCCCACATGCATCCCCTTTTCCTTATCCAATAATCCATTGCAAGATGTCCCTTCTCCTAGGATCAGTATTCCTTTAAATAATAATTTATTGATCGTCTTCTTCATAATGCTCCATGATAATAAATTAAGGAGCAATTGGGATAGCAGATAAGCACAGGGCACATCATTAGATAGCATCAACAAGAACTTCTTATTATATTTAATAAGTCATCATCACCACCTTCCCTGATTGATCTTTGATTCACTACAAGACCAACCAACCGTACAATGTTTACATAACTTGGGATAATCTCACAAGAAAGAAAGATCAATACAAAACTAGTCAGATCAGGATGTTCCAGGCATTGTAGAACCGTAGAACCATAACAACTAGAGACATATTGCAGATAAGTGCTGAAAAACAAAACACAGTACGTATTTACATGGGCAGCCTCGGTTGAAGGCAACCTCATCAACGATGCTCGCTCTTCGTCTCTCCACTGTACATCCTGTGATCATCAGATACAACATAAAAACTCATTTCAACGATCAAGAAACAAATCCAATCGGCAGATCCAAGCCATCAGATGCAGATCCAACGGCTTGAGTCCGCTGAAGCACAAATTAATGAAAATAATTATACCATATCGTGTCTACTTGCATGCATGCATAAGAGAGAGAAAGGTCTACTCCCACGCGCCATTATAACACCTGGAGATTCCTCTCATTTTATTTTTTTTTAATAAAAGAAAAACATATCTAAAAGGAAGATCATAAAGTAGAAAACAAAAACAAATACCCTATTCGAAAATTCACGTGAAATTAATTAATTATCCAGTGATTTACAAAACAAAGCCTTTTAAGTACAAATAAGACAGAAATCTGAATAATTCTTTTCCTTCCCTTTTTCATGAGTACAAAATAAGCTTCTTTTGAGCGAGTAACCAATACATGAAGGAGACTAAAATTCAACAAATATATTCATATGCAAATTAATTTGGATTTTTGTTTTTTGGGTTTACATACCAGTCATAGACAGTGGGTGTGTTAGGCTGTGGCTTGTCAAAAACATGAGCACCAATATTCTTAGTAGCAAGGTTGCTACCAGGGTGGAACACGCTCCTCCAAACATTGCTACGCGCCGACAATGGAGTTGTAGGGGTCACTGGTGTCGTCGGTGTCCCTGGAGTTCCTGGCATAGTCATGGACCTCTGATACTTATTAACAGGACTGCTCCCCTCTCCGACGTCAATATCTGACCAGAAACAATCATCAATATCAGTAAAATTAAACAAGACGACAGTTAACAATATGTAGATGCATAGAATTAGTAATAATACCTTTGATGTTAAGTGGTCTGGTGCTGATCTTTCTAAGCTTGCCGAGGCCACGTTCTGGCTGAGGTCCAGCAACAACATCATCCCACATCTTGTCTAGTAAAACCATCTTGCCTAGTTTATCTCTTCTCTCTGTCTCCCTTCAATGGAGATTGGTTCACTTATATAGAAGAAGATGGATAAATATCTATGAATAATTGCTTGGGGTTTTAATTTTTATCTCCTTCCAAGTGTGATTTAACTATGGTCACATTTACTGGGAAGGCCCAGACAGCGTTAAAAGGGGGTCGTGAAGGGTACGTGGAGGTAAGAAGATGGGAAGTGGACAAAGTAAAAGGATGGATAAGGATGAAGACCTAGTAAAGGGGGGGCCCGCAAAATGATATCAATTCGTGATCTGACTAGATTAGAGTAGGTTCCCAAGTGTACCCTTGCTATACAATGGGCTGCCCTATTCTAGGGGTCATTGTGGGGTCCTTAAAGTTGGAGGATGTTATCTTCGATGGCGACACGTGGAACCCATTCCTTCCATCATGATTTCGATTCTTGATGATGTTAGTATTTAGAATAAAGTTATCAAACCTCTAATGTATGATTCCAAGATCCAAGTTGAGTGGGTCCATTCAAATGAATTTGTTTTGAATTTTTTTAAATTAAATTAAGTTTTAATTAAATTAGTCTAGTTATTAATTAATTTTCGGGGTTAACTTTTATTTAATAAACAGTGGGTAGAGATAAATATGGATTGTGACAATATTTTTTATAATAAAAAAAGTAAGCATGATTTGAATTCATTGCAGCAATCATCAGGGAAAAAAATATAATAATTAAGTTGAGAGGAATTTGGAGTGGCAGGATATAAAAGACCATTAAACGGGAGTAGTGTTTCCTCTTATATTTGGATTGCACGATGGATCATGTCTCGGAATTATTATTTTTATAAATACATTTGTTTTAGATATAAATAACTTATTTAGATGCAAATAAAGAGGTTTAATACACTACACTATAATGCTGATCGCTAGAGTATTTGAAACTGTTTGTGGATTTATTTTTTAAATATGTTTGACATTGTTTTTAATTTTTTTTAAAATACATTTGATATGAAAAAGTATTAAATTAATATTTTTAAATATTTTTTTAATAATTTAAATGGATTGATGTAAAAAAACAAAAAAACTGACAGCAAAACAAGTTCATTATGTCTTGTATATCTAATAATATGTTTTAAAAAAAATTTGAAATTTTTTTATTTACTTCAAATTAATAATTTTTTAAATATTTTTAATTTATTTTAATATGCTGATATCAAAAATAATTTTTAAAAATAAAAAAAATATTATTAACATATATTTTGATACAAAAACTATTTAAAAAACATACATGATTATAAATTCAAACCAACTCTAATTCCATGTCATTTAATATTCTGAGCTTGGCAGCTTAGAGGAGGCTTTGTCTTCATGGATGTCATATTCTTCTTTAGATTTCTCATATATTGCCTTACATAAAGACATGCATGATTATGAGGTCGTGAAGGGATCTTATTAAATACATGAAAAGTCCATTTAAATTTTCTTCATAAATTTCAGCATCCTATGAGATAGAAGAGTATAATTCCTTCCTTGTTTCTAAAGCATATTGTTTTTGCGTGGCAATATACCATCCATCGAATTACATTAACATTATAGAATACTCCAAAAAACATTAAAAAAAAAAAAATTACTATAGCTTTCCACGCCTTTTACTTTTTCATCTTTAATATTCTATAAAAGACATCAAAAAATTACTGTAGCTTTTTCATACCTTTCACTTTCTCATCTTTAATATATTATATTATTATATTATATTATAATATATATTAAAAATTAAATGAAACGTAAAATTATTTTTTAAATTTTTTTGTTTTTTTATTTTAATATTTTTTTTGTTTGATTCCAAATTTAATGAATTAGTCTAATTTAATAAGTTAACCCAGATTTTTTTTTAATTAATTTTTTTTATTTAGTTTACTTTGTTAATGTTAAATTTTTTTATATTTAATTGTCAGACTTTTATGATACGTATTCCGGACTTGACGGGTTAACTCAGTTAATTTTAGGTAAACCCATCAATTATTTTATTCTATTTAGTTATAAAACTTTCGTAACGCAAATCCCATATTTGATGGGTTAATCTGGTTTTAAGAGTTAACCCGGTTAATTTAGATTTTTTTTCTTTTTCTTCATTAGTTTTTTTTCTTTCTATTGGTTTTTTTTGTTTTTTTCTTTTTAATTATCATACTTTTATGACACGACTTTATAGTTAAACTCACATCTAACACTCCAGGGTCCGGTGTTACAGTCAAGCTCACTTAAACTTAAATCATGTAAGTTTAATGTTATTATTAATATTATAAATAGTATTCTTGGATCAAGTGTTGCAGATAGACGTAAGGATTTTGGATATATTTTTGCAGAAAGATCTAACACTCTTAGATCTTAACTTTTTTATATATTTTTTATGTAAGAAAAAAAATTAACTTGTGGCGTACATCTTTGTTTTTTTTCCTTTTTCTTTTTCTTTTTAAATCTTTTACTGTGAATAGCACGGTGCAACCCACAGCGAAAAAGCTTATACCTTTAGTTTATTTTTTTGTTTATAGTTTCTTAATATTAAATTTTTTCTATTTAGTTATTTGATTTTCATGACACGGATCCCAGGTTTGATAGTTTAATCCAGTAAATTCTGATTTTTTTCTTTTTCTTTATGACCTTTTTCCTTCATGTGAGTATTTTTCTCTTTACTTTTTCCTTTTTAATTAATTTTTTAAAAAAATTAGTTTATTAATATTAAATCTTTTTTTATTTAGTTATCACACTTTCATGACACGAATCCTAAGTTTGGTAGGTTAACCTAATTTGACGAGTTAACCCAATTGATTCTGATTTTTTTCTTTTTAATTAATCTATTTAATTATCATATTTTTATGACACAACCTTGTAGTCAAACCTACATCCAATGCAATTGGGTCTGGTATTGTAGTCAAACTCACTTAAATTTTGGTTATACAAGTTTAATGTTATTATTAATATTATAAATATTAATCTTAAATCAGACGTTGCAGTCAAACTCAAGACTCTTGGGTATAGCTTTCAGAAAAACCTAACACTTTTAAATCTTAATTTTTTTATATATTTTTTATGCAAAACAAATTAACCAGCAGCATCACATATGTCATGTAACTAGTAGAAAAGGAAAAGGCATGGGTTAAAAACATGGTGTCTGCTTAATTTATTTGTTAATTTAATTTTATATTGATGAGAGTTGATTATAGAATTAGATTTTGTAGTTTTTTTTAATTTATTTTATATAAAGTTATCTCGATTTCATTAATTTAGTTTGTTTTAATTAATTTCAATTTTCGACATTGAATCTATTAAAAATAAAGCTTTGTAATTTTTATATTTAATTTTTATGAAATTATTATAGTCTCATGATGTAAGTAACATGTTTAAATTATTAGCTCAGGTTGACTTAAGTTGTTTTTGTTTTTATCTTCTTCTTTTTTTATCATTCAACATTAAATTCATTAAAAATTAAGTTTCATAATTTTTTAATTTTTTATGAGATTATTTTGATTTGATTACTCAGATTATAGATTTAATAGATTAATTTAAATTAATTTTTATATTTTTTAATTTCATCTTTTAATATTATGTTAATTTAAAATTGACCTTTATAATTTATTTTGATTTTTTTCTTATAAAATTATCAAAATCTTATTACCTTGATTATAAATTTAACTAATTAACTGAGATCGATCTAATATAACGTCCTCTTATTAATATCTTAAAAAAATATCATTTAATATATTATTATATAAATATTTTAAAAAATATTGATATTTTGAGCTCATATTTAAAAAAAATAAATACATTTTAGAAAACTAATAAGTAATGCTTAGATAATTTTTTATATTAAAAAATTGATCCAACAAGTATAACAACAATTGTCAATGCAATGATCTAGTTTTTTTTTTTTTTTTCATCTATTGTTGATCGGCTGCTAACCTTTCATTAAAGAAATTAATTTGATCTCACGTCTCTTTTTGTTACTTTCCTTTTTCCCCTCACGGAAGATCTAACGTCTTTAGAAACAAAACCGAGCAACTTTGGTGGCCCCACTGAAATTTATGGTGGCTTCAGTCGGTGCTCGTCTCGGTGCTGAAGACTCTTACCTGTAAGAGGGCCTCTGCTAATTGTCAATCCATCAAAACCCCTTTTAGTTGAACGGAAAGGACAGGCTTTAAACCGTGCTGCCGGTTGTTACCGCCTCCTGGGCTTCCCTTGATCCTGCTTCATGGAGATTTTAATAAGCTTTTATCCGTCATCGGTTTATTTTATTCCATCAAAATCAAAAGACACGGTTTCCCTTCCTGTAAAAAATAGAATCCTGCAATAAACAAAGCCTGCAAATACGAGACGGGAAAAGAAGTCCATTGAGAATGATGTGCACTTGTGCAAGGAGTCATCATCTACTTCGGAATGTCCATCAATACACATCACTAACATTTGCCTTTGTACACGCCTCAATAATAGCGATAGGAGGAAACCAATATCCTGTTGAGCTTGGAAGCATCGACGAAATCTATCTGAATGAAAAACAATGAAATCAATAATCAGAATATCAGAAGAGTCAAGACTTAAACGGCAAGAAATCTCAAGGGAAAACAAACAGAAAGAATTACGTTGGGTCTAAATATCCTACTATGTCAGTGTATATAAGCTCAAGCCCATAACACTAAATTTGCACCAAAAACGAATGGCAACCCATCTGCAAAATAAGATCTCTTTTGATGTCTCTGCATAGCATTCATTCGAATCACTCTCCTTTTCTACACACCTATCTACTAAAGATCTGGAATCAAAGTCCCCTCTTACCAACAACAGTAACAAAGTTAAGATGCAAGACCAACAATTTTTTTGGCTTGTGATAATGGGTGAGTTGGAGTAGTTAAGGGTGGGTCTGTTTAGATAAGGATTTGTTGTAGATAAATTATATGAATAATTTACCAAATATATTTATCAATTAATGGGATAAGTTTAAATTCAAGAAGAGGTTTTATCATGCTAAACTAGAATAATAATTTAAAAATACTATAATTTTTTTACTCGATTGTTAGATCGAACCTAGTTTTTTACAAGAAATTTTTGAGCTTGTTTTCTACATGATAACCACCACGTCGTACATGGATTATCAAATCTTTAAATACATATCATAAATCTTGCCAAGACTCCTGGTTTTAGCAGTTTTTATGATTTGTGTCGTTATTTTTGAATTTTTTGTTTATTTCAGATTTTATGCTTTTTTTCTTAATAATTTCTTCTCTTTTTTTTGTTTTTTGTATTTTAATTGAGATGTAATTCCTAGCTCATTGAATACTTTGTAAACGGTAGACTTCATTATTATTGTTTTCGAGAAAATAAACTTCAGAATTTTAAGTTCATATTATTGTTGTTATCACCTTCCACCTGCATCAATTTCTCAGTCTCACTGCACCGGCATTGGCTTCTCATAGGTTCAAACAAGAATCGCCCAGCTGATATGCCAATCTCCAATACAGCTACAACTCTATGCCTTTTTATATCAATCACCCATAAGCTCAGCTCCAAAAAAGCAACCCATGGCAATTCCAAGGGATCGAGTGACAGCACTCAAGTTTCAGATAAACCAACTCGTAAAGAGAGAAACCAAATAAAAAAGGAGCATGCTGCTTCAAGTTCATCATTTGGCCAGAAAATATTTCGATCATTTGTCCCCCGCCATGCATGCAGGGAATGCCAAGCTTACAAGCCCACTGTTAAAAGCTTGCCAGAAGAAATCTATCATGTTACGCCCACTTGAGGCTCTACTTTATGATTTTTGAAGTAAAATTTTCTAATCATTCATTCATCAGTTGAGATAAAGAGTTAAGATATGCTTCAATTCAATACGAGCTACTTTGGTGTGGCACTCCTCTCATGTTTCCTCCAAAATCATTTCAGAGATTGCAGTCATTGAATAAGACTCCAGCAATACAACTACCCACCCAAGGTATAAAATGTCTTGTACACTTTGGTCACACTGGCCTGATGATAAGGACATTCTCTCTAAGCCAATTTTAGCTCAGCAAGTATCTTTTAACTCAAACTCAATATGTCCTCATCTTATCATCTACTACGGTCTGAATGAATAGTTCATAGATTTCATATTATACTTAGAGATCTTGCCCGCGCTTCGCTTCAAGCTAACCTGATTTGTTTGAAGCGTAAAAAGCATTGTAGTATATTTTATAAAAGAAAAAAAATTACAGGCTCCAGATCATAGATGGAGAACAAAAAACAAACTATCCATCATCAATCTTTAAGAATTCAAATAATAAAAGATAAAATTAAAAAAAAAATAACAAAAAAAGTAAAAAAAATACCAGCAAACTGAGTTATAAACAAAAATTTTAGATCTGGTTGAAAAAAATACTAGATTGAGATTTTAGTTTAATCGAGCTGCAGACTAAGATTTTGGTTTTGTTTAAAAAGATTGCTAGATTAAGATTTTAGATTAACCAAGCTAAAAACAAAAATCAAGATTCTAGTTGAAGAAAATCGCTAAATTTTAGGTTAATCAAGTTGTAAATAATTGGGTCATAGTTCTAGATTAAAGAGGATTGCTGTAAAAACAAAGTTCATATTAATCGAACTAAAAACTTTATATATATAGCTAAAGAACCTAAAATTATTGAAACATTTTTTTAAAAAACAAAATCTAAAATACTTTGGCAAGTTTTTAAAAAATATATTGTATAGATTTTACAACAAATTCGTAAATTTTCAAAGAATTTTGGCCTACATTTCAAAAATATCAAAAATAATATTTTTTTATTATTTTAATATGCAGAATTATATACTTATACAAAGATATATTTATGGTATTAAATAAAAAAATAGTTTATTTTATTTTTATGTTAGCATTAAAATGACTAAGTTTTAACATGATAAGATAAGAACTTTCTAATTGAGGAAGACTTTTCTTCAACACTAGATTGACTAACAGTTAGAAAATACTAGCATTACCTTAGTTTACATAAAACAAATAAACAATGCAGATTACCTTAGGTAAGGTGTATTAGGAGTGCTAATACATTCTTTTTATATAATCAGTTCACTTATTCAAACTCTAAAACTAATAAGGGTTCTTAATGACCAAGATATTAGATGATGACTCTCATTTTTTTTTTCTATTGATAAAAGACAAGAACTCTTTATCTTTTCCCCTGTATCATTCCCGATCTTAATCCCGATATGGAAAGATGATCATCGTGACACTACACATACACGATAAAGGGTGAGATAAATTAATTTAATTAAAAAAATTATTAAAAGAGCAAGATCTAACAAAAAGCACTAAAAAAACCAAGGTAATATCAGGTCAATTTAATGTTAAAGGATAAAATAAATTAATTTAATCTAATTAAAAAATCATTTTAAAAGTGGTAGATCCAGCAAAGAAAAAAAACATGAGGTAACCTGTGTTACTCTCAAAAAGTTAAAAAAAAAAATTCCCCTCGAAAGTGGGTGAAATTATTGAATGATTAAACAAAACAAACTTAAGCAAACCCAACTTAACTTTAATAACCCATAACCTGAGATATGAGATAGAAATAACCTCTCAAAAAAATCAAAACAAATCATAAAGTTCAAAGCCTAATAAGTCAATGTCAAATAATAAAAATTAAAAAAAAATCAATTTTAAAAAAAACAAACTTAAATCGGGCTAATCATCAAAATTGATAGACTGGATCATGAGTGTAGAAGACAAACATGAAAAAATAACGAGGCAAGATTATTAATCATAAAAAAATTTGAAAAAAAAACAATGAGAATCAAATCATGCACAAAAAATAATTGAAAGAAAATAATTAGGTATCAGATTAAAAAACAAAATAAATGAAAAAAAAATCAATAAAAATGAGCCCAAAATTGAAAACAAAACAAAATGAAATAAAATGTACAGGGATAAAATCAAAAATAAAAATTGAAAAAGCCTTAAAATCAAAACAAATAAAAATCAAAAGAATGATGATCAACTTTAAAACAAATACAAATTAAAGGACACATTTGAATTTTTTAAATACTGGACATGAAAACCAATGCACATGAAAGATAAAAGAAGGGAAGGAAAAAAAACTTTCATCGCCACCAAACCACCGCTAACCAGACTAAATGTGCTACACCAACAGCTACATCACCACTTGACATGTCGGATGACATGGTGGTCGATAGATTTTGGCCATCATAATACATTTCACATACCACTGGTTTAGTGAGGGGATAATGATGTATTAATACGTGTATAGCACATATCAATTTTTAATATTAATTTATTAATATTTTAATAATTAAAAATACTAAAAAGCCTATAAGTATACTAATATTACAGAAAATAAAAATATGTGGCAAAGAAGAAAACGCCCTTACTTGGCAAGCTTAGATTTTTGTAAGTCGAAGACTAGACATGTTACTTTACTATAGAAAAAATATACAAAGATACAAGAACAAAACTTTTAAGTTTCAAAGGGTACCATTATCCTTAACTATACAAATAAAGTTAAAAATACGTAAAAACTCCCGAACAAAAAGCTTATTTTTTAGTTTTTAAGGGTGACGAAATAATTTTACGATATTTAAAAACATAAATTTATTATATTACTCCCGGGTCAATTGCCAAATGATATTTTAATCTCATATTAAAAACAACTCTCCTCCTAAAATCATGACAATTACTCAATGTATTGAAGAATAATATAATCAATATACTACTTCAATCCACAATATTTCTACGCGCATACTGCATGACCCATTCGAGGAGACAGGGTATAGAATCTGTCCATTTCTTCAACAATCCTACTGAAGCGTGAAGCGCACTGGTGGAATCACGTTCCCCTTCCATGAATATGCCCACAATGTTATGCTTCTTTCTCCAAGCAATGAGGTCTCTTTCGGCAAAATCCACATGACAGACAAATCACCATTTTCAGGATACGTAGCACTCCATGAATACACCCCCCTGTCCTTGACTCTATCCACCTCTGTAACATAGACTGAGATGTAAAACAAGTGGACCAAAACAAGTTCAACCACGAGTAAATCAAACTTACAGGGTGTTCGGGATTATAAAATGGTAGTTTTTTATGTAAAACCTATTTAATGCACGAAAAGCCACCACAAAAGTAAGTTCTGCATACTTTATCCTGTTTTTTTTTTTTTTTTGGGTTCTGAACTGTTATCGCTATATAGTTCAAAACAGCAATGATAATTGTCAAAAATCTTTAGCAAAATCATGAAAAAACTAGTTATGCACATGGGCGTCAGCTATAAGCCTTTTGAAGGTTGCAGTGACTGCTGCCTCTAGCTTTCAGGAGCCAGACGAATTTAACATCAACATAAAGAATTGCGTGCAATTTGATGAGGCATGAGAAACTGTCAAAAATCCTCATATATCCCTTCCTGCATGCGATCTCTCATGACATGATACTGACCTCAACAAGCTTTGTCATTTTTGGCTGCGATGAAGAAAGAAATTGCTTAATTGACTCTACAGCAGCTGGAATTTGATGAGGCTGCAGGCTGCTAAGAACCTTCTCTGCTGTCGTTTTAGCTATAGTGTTATGTGCATCCTCGCTAAGATGACCTTCACGCCAAGTTGGTTTCAGCAATTCTTTAGCAAAATCAGTCAGATCAGAACGGAAATGTCTTTGCACTTTTCATTCTTTTTGCATAAATATCTTTTGGTCAATCTCCATGTCATTTTTTGTCCAACTCTATCTGTGTTGGAAGAAGAATTGGTGTGGTAAAAGATGAAAAACAATAATGCAAATTCAAAGATTCAAGAAGAAGAAAAGGATAAAGAGTAATCTATATTTTTATTAGGTGTTTGTCTCTAATTTTTTTCAAACATAAATTAATTAATTATTAAATTAATAATATGTTAAATTATTTAATTTATTTAATAAAAATTAAAATTTATATTTGGACAACATGTTAGAAATCTAATAAATCACACACATTAAAAACCATTAGTTAGAAATAAAACTAGAATGATTTAATTAAGTATGAATTAATTAAAGATATATTTTAGAGCTTAAGGACTAGAATATAATTAATATAAGGATTATATTTCTAAACCTGGAAAAATCAAGTAATGACTTGCTTGGGTTAATTTCTAAAATTATCCTGAATTAATATATGAATATTATTTAAAGTCAATTTGATATTTTATTAATTTATAAAGTTTTTTAAATTTCTGCATAAATAATAAGTTGTGTTTTATTTTAAAAGAGGAGAAGTAGTTGTTTATTAGATAGAAAAACTATGTAAATACAATATTAAAGTTAGTACTATAGACATATCAATCTCTTTTTTAAATAGGGATTGAAGAGATTTTATACATGTAGTAGTTCGTGTGAATTATTATTTGAGGCCAGATAATTTGTACATGTAGTAGTCATGTAGTAGTTCTTGTGAATTATTATTTGAGGCCAGATAATTGAACGACTAGTTATTTGTGACAATTCAACTTTTAAAAAATTATTCAAAGTAAAAAAAAATCAGATTTTAAAGTAATAAATTCCTAAAAAAACTTTAAATTTATCTAATAAAAAGAAAATCAGATTTTAAAATAATAAATTCCTAAAAAAAACTTTAAATTTATCTAACAAAATTATAAATACTCCCAAATAATTTTATTTTATAGTTTCATTATGTATATGACATTCAAAAACTTAAAACTCGGCATGTTGCTTATTGTGTTTATTGAGTTTTTTAAGTTTGGATTGATTATATCGGGAAGATTATTATGGAGAGAGAAAGAGTGAGAAAAAGGTTTGAAATTTTATTTTTTTAATTAATAATTTTAGTTAGTTTCGTTATTTAAATGGAAATAAAATTAATGAGAAATGGATGGAATGAGTTGACAAGTCAAATAGCAAGAATGAAGAGCAAACTAATGAATGGTATGATGATTATATGTTTCCATGATAAAAGGTTGAGATTGCATGAATAGTGATATTGAAAAAAAGAGTGCGATAGTTATATGACAAATTAAAATGTATGGAAATTAATAATGTAGATTAATAAAAGGATGAATTTTTAATTTTAATTTTATTCAATAACCAGTTGATGCCAAATAATTTTTTTAGCTTAATTTATATTTCTTTTTAGATTAATTTAGATATTCGAATTAACTTGTCTACTTCTCAACTAATTTTACAAACCTAAATATAATTTAATTTATACTTTGAGCAATAATTCAGACATACTTGATTTATTTTACCTTAATGTTTATACTTTGAACATACAGGCATGCATTAAAGTTGGCAGACCTTGGCAATAGTGAAACAGCTCTCTCAAGTGCCTTGGGTCCAAGAAAATAGAAAGGTCCACAACACCGCCATGCAATGAAAACATTTATGTTTCAATTATATAAAGATTTTTCAAAAAGTTTCAATAAAACCCTGAAAAATAATTACCTGGAATTCAGCATAATTTCTGTGTATTTACTATAAAAAAAATCAGTAATTTTAACATTTTTTTCAAATGTCACAGCATTGCAAGACACTTCTAAAATAGCAAGAAAAAAAAAAAAGGGTTAGTCTCGTGGGCTGCCTTGCTCTATTCGACACGGTCAAGCCCAGACCCAAGTTTGGTAATTACGAATCGGCTTTCTTGTTGTCTGATTGAGCCGGGTCTCTGGTTCCACCACTTGATCACCTTTCTTGTCGCTGGTAACTAGACTGGTGGCATGCTGCGGACCCAGTATTTTCTAATGTTAAAAGAATACTTGGAGGATGATGATAGGATTTGTGAAGAAACAAGTAAAACTCAAAACTTGGATAATTAATTTTACTAGATTTTAAGTTTGATTAATTTAATAATTTCATTAAATGAAATAATAGTAGATAAATTAAAAATGACAATAATTAATTATAAGAATTAAATTGTCAATATTATAAAAAGATAACTTCCTGATATTTTTAATAGAACTACATGATCTTATATAATAACAAAATAAGATTTCAATAAGAATGGTATAATTTCATGGAAAGCAACACAGGATAAAAATTTAAAGCTCAATTTCTAATAAATTAAATGTTAAGGAAATGAAATTATATAAAAAAAAATGTTGACCCTAATCAATCCAAGTTAGCTTACTAGATTTATGACATCTTTATGATAGTGGGATAACTTCTTAAAAAGAAAATTAATTGAAATATGAAACTTAATTGTCAAACAATTTCAATATTAAGAGCAAATTTTAAAATAATTTTATTTAAAAAACAACAAAAAAATAAGTTAATACGTTTTAACCACCAAACTAGCGACCTGACACATGAGATCATGATTAGCCCCATAAAAAGGAAAAAGAACAAAATAATAATGCTTAATTCTCAATAAACTTAATATTAAATGATTTAATTGTAAACAATAACGTTAAAAAAGAATCAACCTAGTCTATGGTAACTTTTCAAACTCTTGACTCAAGTTGTGAAGTCGAGGATATCTTATAAAAAGAAAACTTGAAAAAACTGTGAAATCAAATAAAATATCATGAAATGAATATATAATACTTATATTTAATTAATTGATTTAATTTAGTTTAAAAATAATTTTTTTTTTTAAGTTAAATTTAACAAGGAACAACAAAAAAAAATCTTGAGATAATACAAGTCATTTTCAAAATTAGCAAAAAACTTTATAGAAAAAAAATAAAAAAAAATAATAAAACAAGGGAGCTTAAATTTTCAATTAAATGATGCTTAAGGATGAAATTATAAAAAATATCTTTAATAAAAGAGTGTAACATCAACTAAATCTAAATAAATCTTTTAAATCTATGTTAATCTTGTAAACTAGCAGCTTGTGAGACTCTAAATTCGATTTCAATTTAAAATTTTAATTTTTAGTTAATTTAATTTTGAAATATATAATTAAAAAAATAATTAATTAAAAAAATTCTAAAATAAAAAAATAATTAAAATAATAATGATCAAATCAGATAAAAAATAACAATTCAAAAACTCATAGATTTTTTTTTTTAAAAAAAGAACAATTTCCACTATTAACTTTTTTTTATTTTTTGTTGGATGGTACAAGATACTCTTTGGCTCGTTAGCAAACAAGTTTTCTGCATGTTGCTCAGAAATGCACGCTTCATTGGAATATGTTGTCTACTTAAGAAAGGCAAGTGTATCTCTAGCTGCCCAAATCCCAGAAGTTGTTCTATTTGAATATTAATTATGTATTTGGTGTGTCAGTTTAAGATTCCATTGCCACATAAAT
The DNA here is from genome assembly GCF_000495115.2 of Populus euphratica. Classification (NCBI taxonomy): domain Eukaryota; kingdom Viridiplantae; phylum Streptophyta; class Magnoliopsida; order Malpighiales; family Salicaceae; genus Populus; species Populus euphratica. The sequence continues at coordinate 852,981 of NW_011499874.1, read as the reverse complement.
AAAACAAAGTGCACTGCTGAGCATACTTAGACATGACCTGCCAACAAAATTTTACTCGTGCATGTCTCGCATATGGCTTCCCTACACTCATAATTTGAAGGCATTTATTTGTAATTTACTTACTGGCCACTAAATATTCAGATTTTGGATTCCAACAAGAAGCCTCCCATTTTCTTAACATGTCCTGTCCCATTCCAAACACTCCTTTAAGTTGCAATATTGAATGCCAACAAATTGGCTCAACCAATCCATAAATTGTTACCATATGCCATTAGATTTCACTTACATCATTAACTCTTAGTTCTTCAATGCCGACCCACTTAACAATGAAGAGTGGATATATACTTCGCATTTGATTACAAACCAACCCCTTAACAATAGCTAAGGAAAAAGCTTGGATAGCCCCAACCGCCAATTCACAAACTATATATCCATTTTCGTATTTCTTTCTCTTTTCTGATCAAGAATTCCACGAACTCTTGTGGAAGCACAAATAAAAAATAAAAACTTACTTCAAACGTCCTTTTTTATATATAGAAATTAATTACACTTGTTTATTAAATTTTAAAAAATTACAATTTTCATCTTTAATTAAAAAAATTAAATCTAAAAAAAATCCAGATACCGAATTAATTAAAAATTATTGATTGAAATCGATTTCTCATCCTTTTTTTTTCTTTGATGATAACAAACAATCCATATTTCATGTCTTTTTTTTTTTATTATCAATTAAATTTTAATGTATTTTTTTTTTATCAATGAATGAATGGAACCTTGTAAAGATTTCTTCTTAATACTACGTTTTTCATATGGGTTTTTTTTTTCTTTTGATTTATGAATACATGGAGAATGTTCTCTAGTCTTTGAATTCTTTAACATAGATATTTAATATAGTTTTCTCTTGAACGATATTTAAAATGATACCGGCATTCTAATGCAACGGTAATCAAGCGACCTCCTCAAACGAGGTGGATATTGAAATTTTGAGTTCTTAGAAGAGACGAACGACCAATGAAAAATTTCCATCACCTTGTCAGTGTCTGAAACAGCCCCCTTCTCGTCGACCCAACATACACGTGGCTTTGCTTCTTAAAAACAACGCTGCCTGCCGATGATTGCGCGCCACTTCATGGGCATGCCTTGAAGAGGAAACAAAGTCAAAATGACACCAAAAGTCAACCTAAATGAGCTCGCGACTATTCTCAACCGGTCATTGGAGCCTGTCCGCGACACCTTGTAGTGGCATTGACGTAAAATTCAAAAGGGAACTCCATAAACTACGTGTAATTTTTTAATCAAGTTCTCAGCGAATTTTTTTCCTCGTTAAAAAAGAAGTTTAAAACATTCTCAATAAGATCCTTCCATCAACCGTTATTACTTAATTGTTGAAAACAAGAAAAAAAATATTTGGAGACTTAATTGAAAATCATAACATAATTGAAAGAGTGATTTGAGATTTACTTTACAATTAATTTGAGGCTGATGGTATCTGACACATCAAGAAGCAATATTAAAGAAAGACAAAAACAGAGTAAATAACATAAAATTCTATTTAATAAGATCATATTAGAAAAACTAGAAAAATAATAAAAATTTTAAATCAAGTAGAAAAAAAATTATAAACCAATTATGAGAACACATTAAATATTAAATAGTAACAGCTGAGAGACCTTATCATCTCTAATTCATGCAAAATTTTAATATCATAGAAAATAACGGATATTTAAGTAAATTTTTAGTCCAATCTAATAATTGTATAAAGAATTATGCTTAATTATATAAAATTATATATAAAAAAAATCTTACATTAGTTTTTTATGTTGAAAAGAACTTGTTATCAAATTTAATTTTTTTTTGTTTTAGTCTCGTGGATATCCAATCAAGACTCTCAAACTTATTTTCTTTTTTCTTTTCAAATGTATAACAATTTTACACATCAACTTCAGTCTTTTTATTTAGTATCTCAAAGTCTCTCAAACCTCCTAACAAATTTATAATCCGATCAACAATCAAATAAAAATTATACTTAATAACATGAACTCTAGAATCTCCTAGTAAATTTAAAGTTTTATTTAATAGTCAAATAAAAAATTAAATTTAATAACATAAAATTGAGAATTAAGGAAAAATCACATGTGTGGACACATAAATTTAGAAACCAATTATTTTAAGTGAACACTGATGGAGCGAATTGATTGAACTTTTTGGAACTTCTAAGGACCTCATTGGATTAAGAATTACTTGAAAAATCAATTGAGAGTCTCTACGTAGTTTTGAGACCATTTTGAAGTTTGCCCGATTAAATATGCAAAGGGCACCTTTTCACCTCATTCCCTAGTCACGTGCCCCTCGTAGCTTAACCACGAAAATTGAAATTCTCACTAAAGGAAGGAGTAAAAATCAAACTGGATATATATGGTAACTGAGCTCGCCTGAAAATGCCGCTACCTGTATTTTTCGCCGTATAAATTACATGCACCAGCTCTGGTGACCTTACGTCACCCGCAGTCACGTATCGGGCCCCGCAAAACTAGAGCATCCAATATGCGTTAACGGGTGTGATGTTGACACAAGAACTGTCAGGGCCGTGTGATTGAAAATCCCATTGACGCCATGAACTCCACGACTGCTTTATCACCTACTCACTTAAAGGAGATAAAAGAGAAATTAAAGGGGGTTAACTTCATTTATGCCCACTAACTATATGCGACTTTAATTCGAGCATGTCTGGTAGTTTTGTAAAAGTTGATTTAAAAATAAAATATTTTTTATAAATATATCAAAATAACTCTTTTTTATTTTTATATTAACACATTAAAACACTTTTTTATTTTTATATTAATACATCAAAATAATAAAAATTTAAAATTTAAAAAAATACAATTGAACCATAGTGTAAAACGATAATTATATTCTCTATTATGTTTCAATTTCAATACCATATTTTAAAAATTATTAATTAATTTTTTTTGATTTTTTTTTTTAAATGAGAGTTAAACTCTCATATAAGAGAGTTTAGAACACTTTATATCAACAATATAAAAATAGTTTCAGGTTGAACAACTTGATGCACCAAATTTTCTTTATTAGCAATGATAAAAATGTTTGAAAATACACATGCATATAGATAGCAGGTTTTACGTTCATGTCATGGGAAGCTGATATAAAAGATGTTATGTAACAAAACAAGCATGATGTGGAACAATTGGGAGCAATTTTTAGTTGACAAGTACATGTAATAGAGATAATGAGAACAAAAGTAAATATTCATTGTAATTATAAAAAAAAAATCATGAGAACAAATCACCATGCACTTTTTCACAAATCATTATGCACTAGAATAATAACTTTTTCTAAATTTTAATTTTATCCTAAACTTTTTTTCTCTCGTGATTGCACACCCTTTTAAGTATAAAATGATATCTAATTGCTTCCTTTTAAAATAAAAAAAAATGATAGAATTCAAAAGAGAGGAGTCCAAAGTAAAAATAAAAAAAAACATAAATGGCAACTTCATATTTCTTATAAAAAGTCCAGTATGGTTCTCCATCCTTTTTAATTAATAGGTAACCAATTTTTTTAGCTGTTAAAAATTTAATTTTATTTATTTTTTATAGAAAAAAATTATTATTGAAGCTGGTTTTGATCACAAAAATAATTAATTTTAATATCAATGAGTTTTATTTAATAAAATTTTTTTTATCTAAATATTATTTATCATTGACAAGATAGATCTGCCTCTAAAACTATTTTCAAAATCAAGTTGATTTTTTAAATTTTGAATCATTTTTTAAATTGTTTGATGCTATAAATAAGTTTATTAAAATATTTTATAATAAAATAAATTTTAAACCAAAGAAAAAACCAAGGCCTTGATTTTTTGGCCATCCTTTGGTCATCAAATTTTACAAACATCAGATGATATTTTGTTTGTTTTTTTAACAAAAAAAAACTTATTTTTCTTTTTAAAAATAAAAAAAAAATATAATAATACTAGATAAACAAGCTGAATTTGAAAGCCTGCATATTTGAGTTTTTCATTTTTAGAAGGCCCTACCACGCTGTGCCATGTGACTAGACTTGTTTTTAGTTTTTTATTTTATTAATTTTTTTATTTTATATCCAAGTTAAAAGTAAATTTAATAAAAAGCCACTAAATCAGTAAAATATATAACTTGAATTATAGATTTAATAAATTAACTTTAATATCTATATTAATTTAATATTTTTTAAAAAAAATATGTTAGATTGATTTTTTTTAAGTATTTGATTTATTTTAAATTTATTTTTATAATGTGTTTTTTTTCATGCTAAATTAATTTATTTAAATTTAATTCTTACATGATTGTTATAATCTTATAATAATGATAAAGGATGTAGTTGGTTGACAAGGGCTGAGTGGAGTGGCTTCGGTACGCTAATATTGTTTTTATAAAAAAAAATTATTTTTTAAATTTTTGGTTCTTTTAATTTGTTTATTTTAGTACCATCATTTAGATTTTTTAAAATAAAAATTATTTTTTAATTTTTTATCCCATATTAGATATAAAATAAATTTAAAAAATTAATCAGTTAAATTTTATTGTTCAAATCAAAGATTTAATAAACTAAACCATCAAATATAAGATAATAAAATATATTGTAGGCTCAATTTTTTTAGAAAAAAAATTGATATCAAAAATAATTTTAAATATTTGATTTAACTTGAATGTGTATTTATAATATGTTTTATTTTAAATTTTACATGTTAATTTGATTTATTTTTTATTGAATTTTTTATCAGTTTTATTTTTTAAAATCAAAATCATGTTAGTATGGCTGATTCAATTTATCAGGTTTAACAAGATTGCCAAACAAAATTTCCAGCTGACACTTTTTTATGTTTTAAAAACAAAATGGTTCGATACATACGACTCATGGATTAGTAAGTGCCGTTATTTATCTGTAATTATATTTAAATTAATATAAATAATCAAAATGGATTCTCATCTTTGTATTTAACTTGATTTTTCAGGTTTAGTTTTATATTTAATTTAAATCTAATATCCTCCTATAATATCGTATTAGAGAGAACTAACTATAACATAATCTTTCTCTATGCCCACACAAGTTATTAAGATGTAGGCCCAAATTGAAACATTTTGCATAATCGAGGACTATACATGTAGTTTGCCCACATAGATTTTTATAATACCTGCAGACACTTGCATCACTCTCACTCTCCCACTCTCTGCTACTTTCCTCTTTCTCCATCTGAAAAGGAAGAAGAAGACAGTGCAAGAATGTGGAAAGCGGTTAAACACTAGAGAAAGAGAGCGACTGGCTAAAAAAGAAGAAAGAAAATTTTGAAAGCTAATATAATGCAGAGATTTGCATTCCTACTATGGACTCTTCTTTTTTGCTTAGCTTTCTCTACTTGTATAGCTAGACAAGGTAAGAAGCTTTCTCTGCTGAACTTAATTGGCTCTTTTTTTGTTTTGTTTCAGTTCATGCTGTAAAGATTGATTCTTCTTTGTTAGGGATTTGGATTGTTGATTTGTGAAGTGAATTTCGTGTTCTTGTGATAGGTGTTGATGATTATGAACTGTTTTCTGGTTTTTAAGTTTCTTGCTTCTGATTAAGAGGAGTTGTTGCAGTTTTGTTGGTTTTTAGTTTTTTATTTTAGCGTTTGGATAGAGGAGCAGAATGGGAAAACCGTGTGTGTGTTTTTTTTTGTTATTGAAATCTATGGTTATGGATACGGAGCGGGTGTGATTTGGATCTGTTTGATTGTTGAGTATGTGTAGGAAAAGAGAGGAAGAAGGAAGTTTTACGTTTGGAGTTTTTTCTTTGTTATGTATTTGTTGAGAAAGCAAGAATATTTGACTAAATTGGGACTTGTACAGCTATTTGGTTTAGTTATTCTTGATTCAATATTTTACTGGGAGACAAGAACATGAAACATAGAGTAATTTTATGGTGCTCATGTGGTAACTAGTGGCATCCTGCCCACTTTAATGAAAGAGATGAATACAAGTAGAGCAAAGAAATTCTAGGTGTATATATTCTTGTAATTTTTCGTGGGTTATGAATTTTATTTTCCCTTTTTTCTTGTGTCCATCTCTTTCTTTAAGTGGGTCAGTTAGTAACTAATAGGATGACAATAGTTACTCTCCCTCAACACATAAAATTTTCCATGAAACATACTATACTATGATGTATATGGAAAATTGAAATGGCAAGAGAGAGAATTCTTTCTTTCTTTATTTGTTGATTGATTCTGTAGTTTTATTTGGATGGTTGATCATTTCTGTAATATTGTCCAGTAGACCGGGCCATTAGATTCTAGAGCAGAAACTATTGATAGATTGTCATTTGCTTAGTATTAGCTTGCACAGTGAAAATGTGTGTAGCCTGTTGGGTGCTAATTCACTTTTGAAACTAGACATTGAAGTAACAAGGAATATCTGGTTAGATATTTGCACAACTTGAATCATCTAACAAATGTGAGTTCATTCTTGTATGCTTCAATGAAGTGCTAGAGGCTAGAGCAATGACTATGTTTGCTTTGACATTATATGATCCATTCTTCTTTTTTCAGTGTTACTTAATAGATTTCTAATCTTCCTACAGCACCTTGGGTTATGCGCATAAGTTGTGGAGCTCGCTTGAATGTTCATACAGCACCAACCAATACACTTTGGTATAAGGATTTTGCATATACAGGAGGGATTCCAGCAAACGCAACACGCCCAAGTTACATCAGTCCTCCACTAAAAACTCTTCGCTATTTCCCCCTATCATCAGGTCCCAACAATTGCTACAATATTAATAGAGTGCCAAAGGGGCATTATACTGTTAGGGTCTTCTTTGGACTAGATGGACATCGTAATTTTGATAATGAACCATTATTTGACATTTCCATTGAAGGCACCCAAATTTATTCTTTGAAATCTGGTTGGACTAACCATGATGACCAAGTATTTACTGAAGCTCTAGTGTTTTTAACGGATGGAACTGCCTCTATCTGTTTCCACAGCACAGGTCATGGAGATCCAGCAATACTTTCCATTGAGATTCTTCAAATGGAAGATAGAGCATACTATTTTGGCCCAGCATGGGTTCAAGGGATAATCCTTAGAACAGCTGCCAGATTGAGCTGTGGTAATGGGAAACCGAAATTTGATGTTGATTATAGTGGGGATCATTGGGGTGGGGATAGATTTTGGAGTCCAATCAAAACTTTTGGCCAGGGATCTGATTTAGCTAGATCTACTGAAAGTGGCATCAAGAAGGCTTCAAATGCACCAAACTATTATCCAGAAGCTCTTTATCAGACAGCCCTGGTTAGCACTGATACTCAACCAGATTTAGCATACACAATGGATGTGGATCCCAATAGAAACTACTCGATTTGGTTACACTTTGCTGAGATTGATTCTTCAGTCACTGCAGCAGGGAAAAGGGTATTTGACATTTTGATTAATGGTGATGTTGCTTTTGAAGATATAGACATTGTCAAAATGAGTGGGGATCGGTATACTGCCCTTGTACTTAACACCACAGTCACTGTTAGTGGAAGAACTCTGACGATTGGTTTGCATCCTAAAAAAGGCAGTCATGCCATAATCAATGCTGTTGAGGTGTTTGAGATTCTTACAGCTGAGTCCAAAACTGTATTGGAAGAAGGTGCATATATCATCTCATTCTTAATAAAATTCCTGTTTATTTCTATTCAAGGAATAAATAGGGCACACTAGAATGAGGCTTGCTACAAGCATATACCCCCAAGTTGTTGAAGTTTGCAGAAATTAGAATTCTTTCATTACTTAAAAAAATGCATATAAATACCATATCAAGTAATGTATTATTCAACACAAAGTTAACTTTTGATGGGCATTGATCCTAAGCTAATCACGATTCTACCTATTAAATTGGCACTTCTTTCACTGACCATGTTGCATATAACAAAAAAACAAAAAATGTTGAAGTTTGACGCAATTGAATAGCAACCAAAATCTTCACATGGTTGCATCATGAGGGTTTTGGATCAATTTGTTGTAACCTCTTGTTTGGCCATTATTTAAAATGGGCTCCTAATTACCTTACAAATTGTGTCACGTTGTTGATTTATGTGACATGACGTTGATGTGGACCTTTTTATCTCCTGCTGTTTTGAAGTCTTAGATGTAGTTCTGCAGGTATTTAGAAGAAACTGTTCAAACACATGTTGTGTTGCTATAGATCTGCCATTGATCTTCATTTCGTAAAACACATGTTTTGAAGTTTGTCTTATGGTTCTTTTTACTCAGATTTATTATATAGATAGGAAAAGCAATTCTGCAAAAAGTTCGGAATGTGTAAACTGTTACTAATCTGAATGTTCTTTTTATCAGTTAGAGCTTTACAGTCATTGAAGAGTGCATTGAGCCTTCCTCTTCGGTTTGGGTGGAATGGTGATCCATGTGTTCCCCAAGAACATCCCTGGAATGGAGCAGATTGCCATTTTGACAAGACTAGCAGCAAATGGTTTATCGATGGACTGTACTGTCTCGATCCTTTTCCTCAAATTCATTTTTATTCATTTTTCACTACGATTAATCTGAACCAGATATTGTCTTTTATTGAATCCTTGTTATTCATTCACGCCACTCATTACCTTCTCAGTGCTTTATTCCAGTCAGTCATAAAACTTTTAATTAGTTCAGCATTTTATTGTTAAACAAGAAATCTTTCTGTGGTGCTCATAATACGTTTGCAAAGTTTGTAACCTTGTTCGTGCATTCAAAATCACCACCTTCTTAATGTTCTATCCATACAAAATTGTGCAGAAAATGTTAAATAGTATAGCTTCGCCTTGTTTTTCTTTTTGCTGAAGAAAAATCTCCGGTACTGATAATAAATTTAGAAAGTACTCAATCTTGGCATTGTTCAAAGACATGATGATTGTGCTGTTCGCTTTCTGGTCTTCTAGTTTAATATATATATAAGGGGAAGTTATGTTATCCATACTAAGAGGCTTCCTGAAAAGCATTTCTCATTCTGCATATACTTTCAGGTGAGAAATAAAAGCTCCAAGTAATATACATATCTGTTGACAGACTTTATATTAAGAATTTTACATGAAATAAATATGTTTCATTAAGTTAATTTGGAGATCTACTGCTAATAATACCTTCAATTTTTTCCTATAATTGGCTGATTCACGGGTCACTTCTCCACTTAATTTGACATTAAAATTATTAATTTAATTCTTGTTATCTTAAGATGTCAATATTATCCATCACTTAATATGGATTACTTCTTCATGGTCAGTTCCCTTGACAACCAAGGTTTGAGGGGTTTCTTGCCAAATGACATATCCAGACTACGACATTTGCAGAACATGTAAGTTTCTAGCACTTATGGTCCACTTCTTGCAACTAAAACTCTGACCATCTAATATTTAACTCTCTGCTCTCATCTCTTAATTTGCGCCGACTTTCTACATTTACAGAAACTTGAGTGATAACAGCATCCGGGGAGTTGTTCCACCATCAATTGGAACAATACCTGGCCTGGTAGTACTGTAAGTCTGCTTATCCATTTACCCCATTATTAACTCAGATTTCTACACAAATAAAACTGTTCACTGATGATAATAGTTTCCACCAAAGGAGCTAATGTGAGTGTAAGCGACAGAGACTTGATAAAATATGATTACTATATGATTATCTTGCATTGTCATTAATTTCTTAGAAACAATTTGCTTATAGTAGTTTGTCCATTCAAATCCTTTGTTCCTCCAACCAGCCATATCTCCTGCTTGCTTTAACAACAAATATAACTTTACTTTTTCACTGATTTTGCTTTTGAATTATTTGATAAGATGCAAAATGAGGAAGTTGATGTTTGCTTCATTCAAATTCATAGCAAAGTCCTTGATGCAACTCGCATTTAGCTGGGTTTGATAGAACATAAATATGTAACTTGTGCTGAAGATTTTCCCATAGGAAAAATTAGTTACTGCTAGCACTAACAAATAAAATCAAGTGAATATCCAAGTAGTCAATGTATAATGGAATAACGAACACAAATTTTAACAATAAAAATTATTTAATTGTGGCATAGAAGGACCCCAGCCATAGAGGCAATTCAGCATTCACTGTGCGAATCAACTGGTGGTTCATATTAGTTTGTGCATGCATGGTATCATGGATAACTTGATCTTTCCCCACTAAGTTTGCAGAATGGTAAAGAATTAGAAAGAAAGAAATACTTAATGAAAAAGAAGTAAATATAGTTTCTTGTTGCCTCCTCTTTCCAGTGTTAGCAGAGTCATATTTTGTCAGTAATGTGATACTGTGCTCGAGGAAATGTGCAGTCAGCATAATGTCAATTTGCAACCCTTTTTTTTTAAAATAACTTTGTTTTTAGACAAAAAAGAAAAACAAAAAAAAGGTGATTCTGCTCATGTGGAAATGTGAATCAACTCAATGTTAACTTCTGGGTGAAACACCAGAAGCTGGATGCAAATAGAAGTGCATTTTCCAATCCTAATCATGTGATTTAACTGTACTGTTAAAATGTCTGATCATATCTGTTGCATGCAGTGACCTTTCATACAATTCCTTCAATGGATCAATTCCTGAAAGCCTTGGACAGTTGACATCATTGCGGAGACTGTAAGACTTTTCTTGCAGTTAATTAATCCACGGAAGTATATATTTGAACTACAATTTATGCTGTTATGGTACAGGAATCTCAATGGTAACTCTCTGTCTGGAAGAGTCCCAGCAGCGCTAGGAGGAAGACTTTTGCATGGAGCTAGCTTCAAGTATGCTGCAACAAGTGTTGCTCTTTAATATTGCTGGCTTTGAATGGAATACGTATCATAACATGTTTATGATATGTTGAATATGTTTACTTAGACAATACTTGCATCCTTTGCTTATTTTTATCACAATGAAAAGAAAAAAAAGCCATAACTAAATTTCATTTATAACCATGTCTAAAATGATACTTACTGTAGTTTGTGCAGTTTTACAGATAATGCAGGTCTTTGTGGCATACCTGGGTTGCGTACATGTGGCCCTCACCTTTCTGCTGGTGAGAAAATTGGCATTGCATTTGGTACATCCGTGGCATTCCTTCTAATGGTTATCTGTTCAATGTGTTGGTGGAAAAGACGACAGAATATTCTCCGTGCACAGCAGATTGCAGGTAAAGGTTTTCATGATAAACTCAGATATACATACATGATAGCATAATTTGGTTTCCTAACTTTTATTGATCAGTGATTTTAATGGCAAAGATACATCAAAAAATAAAGTGGCACGCAAAGTTAATTATAGCCTAGATTCTATTCCGTGTGTGTAAGAGAAAAAATAGTGTTGTCTCAGACATGGTTGTGGATGAAGTGCTCGAAAGCACAAATCTGCTTGATTTTCTCCTCTTTGCGAACTTACAGGATGCTTTCTCTTGTTTACAGAAAGAGGTGCCCCATATGCAAAAGCAAGGACGCAATTATCGCATGATATCCAGATGACAAGGCATTATAGTCATGGCAATGCCCGGACAGCTGCTGAGAACGGGCCTAGCTTACTATCATGATACAGTCCATTTTAAACTTTCTCCTCTGCTGGTTTTTGGATTCTGATTAGTTTATTTCTTAACATGAATCCACCCAATTTGATTTGAACTCCCATTCTTGTGGAACTCAGGGTTCTGCAAATTTTCGTTTGATGAAGTTTGGAAAGTGAGAAACACCAATCGAAGATCCTATCCACCTTCAGTGCCACCGAATGTCATATAGAATGAAAAACCATACAAGCTGCTTCAAATCTACAATTTTTTGGCGCAGAACTGGCAAAGGAAGGTTGTATGGCTTCGAAGCACTGATACATAGTGATATCAAAATGGTTCCTTGTTTTTCTTTATTTTTTGTTTAGGTTCATAGGAAGATAGTGTTGTAAAATATCTCCATGAAGTCACGAAACTATGATCTAGATCAATGGCGGATGCACATGTAATTCCCATTAACTTTTTCAGCTGTTCGTAACGGTTCTATCTTGCTATGTTTCTCCAGAAGAATACGAGTATATGCTTTTGTGCAAACAGGCACTTGTATTGATTCCACTAATTTTGTGTCTTATGCGTTTGTTTCTTGAACATAATAATAATAATAATATGAAGGAGACTAATCCATACAAGAACAAACATTCTTGAATATCTGGAATTGTCACCAGTTATGCTTATCTGTTGAAAATGTTCTGGGCATTTCCCTTCGGGCTGGGAAGCTAGCCTATGAAGCAATGATCCGGACCGAGTATAGCTTCAATTGCTTTCACTCGGGTTGGAGTTGAGTTGAAAAGTGACCGAAACACTCTTAACTCTTCGGCTCGCTCTATATCTTGCGGTGAGCTATTTTTCTAGCAGTAGACGGCCCAATGCTGACATGCGTCTATATTCGGAGGGATAATAGAATATCTTGTTGACAAAAAAAATGGGGAGAACTGAGGTGCAAAGGTACTTTTGGTTTTCTTAAAATTTATATTCTCCGCATAAACTATAAATTTAAAAAAAATTAGGAGTTTTAAAAATATTATTAAATAGATTTAGATTTTTTTTAATTATTTAAAAATTAAATATTCTTATTAGCTTTGAATATTTATTTAAAAAATGAGTTGTCGCAAACCACAAGTTAATTAAGTATACAATCTTTAACAGTAATTCTCATGAACTACCAATAAAAAATTTTCTAAACCCTTTAAGGAGAGAGTGATTGTTATATATTTAAATATTAGCTCTTTTTTTTGTATTTAAGTGTTTATGTACTTTATTGCATTGTATAGAAAATAAGAGTCATAACATTCTATTTATAAAGAAATCTAAAAATCATATAAATAAAAAAATATTAATTTTACTTTTAAATAACATCACATATTATTTTAGGATAATTTTAAAAATTTATTCAATTAAGTCCTTGATTTTTTTAAATCTAGAATTATAATTTCGATGTATTAATTACATTCTAGTCCTTAATTTCTAAAACTTATTTATAATCAAGTCACATTTGATTAATTATTTCATTTTAATTTTTTTATTAATGTTTCTTATATGTGTGACCATTAGATTCCTTAATAAGTTAGCCTAAATATGAATTATAATATAAAATAAAATAAGATTAAATAAATTAAATAATTTAATATATTATCAATTCAACAATTGATTGAACTATATTTAAAGATCAAGTACAATACCTAATAACTTGTCATAATCCTTAAAATATTGAGAAAATCATAAATGGCTTGACTTGATCTTTCGGTGACCAGTTTTTTAATGTAATTATTATTCTTTCATTAAGAATATTTCTACTTAAACATTACAGCATAAAGTATGTCTTTTTTATTAAATTATTTTAGTTGTTAACTCTATAGTCATTGATTTTAAAAATAAGATTTGAAAATCAACATTAGTTAAGGATTTAACAATCAATACTATTTGAAAACAGATGAAACATTTTCTCTACTTCACCTAATAGGATGAACCTTCTCTTGATTACTCAATTACCTTAATGTAGTTTATGTTATACTTAATATCTATTTGTTTTTTACTCTTGATTAAGATAACGTGTAGTCATAATTAAAACATAACACTCCCTATATGAAATAACTTAGTAATTTCAAGTTCAAAGATCATTTACAAAACTATCATGTAACCTTTTCATAAATATAAATGATCTCTGCACATGAAATTTTCTTGTGGATCAATTCGATACACATATAATCTGACAAGTATTTGCATATTAGTTTCATAAAAAAAATAATATAATATGTATCGGTTTCAACAACTTTAATTAATATCCAGTTTTAATAGAACATTGATCAAGAATAATTATAAATAATATTTTGATGCAATGATAATTTTATAATTATGATAATTTTTTTTTGATGCAATGATAATTTTATAATTATGATAAAAAAAATTTATTTTTCTTGCAAAGCATTTTTATCTTATAAACTTTACATTTATTCTAGATTTATTAATTACATATAAATGAATATTAAAGTTAAAATAAATCTTTTTTAATAATAAATATATTTTATATGAATAAAATTAATATTATAAATTACCTGCATGTCATTTTCGCTCACAAATACTTCTCAGTGAATCGCATTTCATACCTTATCGTTTTCAACGTCAGCTACAATTTATGATAAAACTCAATATAATCTCTTCCCACGGGGTAAAATCCCAAAGCCAAGGGAAGGTCCTTTTCCTATTTTATTCTTCCATGTTCTTTTCTTTCTTGTCCTTTCTAAAGCTACAATTCATATATATATATATAATAGGAATGTGGTTCTCTTCTAAATTATTCAATGTTTTTTACATAAATACCCCTATTTGTTTTTAATATATTAAGTTGACTAACGTATCCTTATTTTATTTTTTTTATCAACAAGACACAAGTGTTTTAGGTAATTAAGATGTATGTGTTTGCTAGGATATACATTGGGACATTTAATATAATTTTTCTGTGATTTTAATCTAGTACCACAATGATTAATATAAAACACATGTTATTTAATTTGTTAGTGGATGTATTAATTTATTTGATAGTTATGGTTTATAAAGTTATATTAAACATCGAATCATTCTAATATATTAGTTTTAAATATAAGTAGTGTGTGTGTAAAGATAAACATTTTATTATAAGGATGAGATATTTTAAGTTTTAAGGATAAAATAGTAAACTGGTTATTTCTTAATAGGCTTTAATAATAAACCAATTACAATAAAGACATATTATTAGAAATTTTATTTTCCATCATATACAAATATCATATCTTCATAACTAGATTTCCGACAATCACATTCTAGATCATAACTAGATTTCCGACAATCACATTCTTTCTTTGTCTTAAATTCACACACTAAATACTCTCTAAGTATTAATGGGTGAGGTGCCACGTAACGGGGTTAAAAGTTTTTTTTGTAATTTTTATTTAAAAAACACTAAATTACTGTTTTTTTACATGATTTTTTTTATAATTTTATTTCATCATGCAAAAATATCTTTTTAGAAAATCAACTTGATTTCTTTCTAATTCAAAAATATTTAGTAAAAGCATTGAACCATAACACCCCATACAAATGTTGAAACATTAAGTAGATGAGTAAGGATTATATAATAGCAAATCATGATTTAAGATCAAAACTTAAGGTAGATGTAATTAAGAAAATAATTAACATATTTTGGCAGACCAAAGCATGAATGTTCGTGTCTTTGTGAGGTGAATGTTTCTTTTGAGACCATGAATGATGTCATTCTTTAATCATCCAAAGCAGAGAAGAGCATTTCTAGAGGTGCGCGTATGCGTGCATGCTTCTTCAGAAGACATAGCCCTGAAAGACTAATCAAATGAATAAATTTGCAGGTAGTTTAGGGCAAAGCTTAACTCAGTGTCAGAAACTTTTATTTTTTTTACCTTGGGCAGCAGCAGGTTTGTACTAACTGCTAGTGACCCATAATTTGAATTTTGGTGCTGAGTTAGGGGCTCGAAGCTGAAGAGAGCTGACCTCATGGAATGATCTTCATTTAACTGAGCCTGATCATTTTAGACCACAAATTACCATTCAACTCTCCTCTTGCTAGGCTTTTGGCAGAGGGAGACCCCTTTTTTTTTTTCACTTTGTGCATGCAGTTTTTGAATGTCCACACAAGGCAAGGCAAGAGACAGGAGTCAAATTGTACGCTAAAATGGTGGGATAGATTCGGCAATTAACATGTAAAATGTAAATAAATGATGGAATGACATATAAATAAAAAGTATGGGTGAAATAGTGTATTTTTAATTGATGTACGTTTTTTACGATGAAATTTTAATTAATGTTGCGGTTCTAAATGTGATATTTATTTAAATTTAGATTTAACTGATTGAATATTTTTTTTAAAACATAAAAAATTTATTAAAATTAAAATATCAAAGTGAGATTTTAAAATCTAAAATTTTGACAATCAGAATAATGATTCTGTAAAATAACTTCCAAGATCTTTTATAAAAATTTGAGCGTAACCCAATAATAAAATCAAAAGTTATGGTCATTTTGACTCATTATTTTAGTTTGGTATGACTAAATCTTCTTTTAGACCTAGGTCTATCTCATTGGTTTATAAATTTATTTTCTAAACCATACGTGTAATATGTTTGGAGTATATTCTCATCTAATTATATCATACCCATATATTTACTATTTGGAATCACTCGTAAGAACCACTATGTGAACAATAACTTTTTTTATATTTTAATTAGAGTTTCTTTTTGAATCTACAAGTTGCACAAAGATATATTTTGTTTACTTATAAAACATAATTGGAAGAAAAACTCATAAAATTCATAAAGCACGATATGTTTAAATATCGTTATTCTGAATTGTGATAATATAAAAATATGTTATATTTTTTAAATGGTATTATTCTACCAAAAGTTTTAATTTATTTTCCGTGATTCATGTTCTCCTCTCCTCCAAATCAATGGCAGCCATTGCTCACTAATAAGACATAAACCATAGTTATCAGACCCGACCTGGGAGTTGACCTGATCAAGAAGTTGGGTCCCAAGTTACATGGCTTGATCGAGTCAACTTGAATCAACCTGAAAAAATTAAAAAATATATTTGAAGTTTTAATACTTTATATTATAAATAATAAAATTTAAAATATTATTTTAAAAGATTTTTTATCCAATATTTAAAAAGTATTATGTTATTATACTATTTTTTTAAGTTGTAGTATTTAAATTAAAAAGATTTTTTATTACACATTGAAAAAATATAATTTTTTTTATTGTGAACAAAAAGTGTATATATTAAAGAGTTTTAAATCCTTGGAAAATAAAATATTCATTCAATTTTTATATAATAAACTTTAAAAATTGTTAATAATTAATTAAATATATATATATATATAAAAAGATGAGTCTTTAATTAGAAGGAGAAATACATTTAAAAAAAATTGAATCTCAACCAGGTTTTATCAAGTTTTTTTCATCCTAATCTTTTATTTTACTCCAACTAATTCAGTAATTGGATAAATTAAATCTTGGATAAACTTTCCAGATCGGTTCTAATTTAATAACTATCCAAGAACATAAAAAAAATGTGTTTGTTATATTATCATTATTAAGTAAGCAGAAACCCATTGACATTTTGTTTACAAACTTGACAAAATTGCATCATAATTCTTAAAATATTGAGAAAATCATAAGTGGCTTGACTTGATCTTTTGGTGACCAGTTTTTTAATGTAATTATTATTCTTTCATTAAGAATATTTTTACTTAAACATTACAGCATGAAGTATGTCTTCTTTATTAAATTATTTTAGTTGTTAACTCTATAGTCATTGATTTTAAAAATAAGATTTGAAAATCAACATTAGTTAAGGATTTAACAATCAATACTATTTGAAAACAGATGAAACATTTTCTCTACTTCACCCAATAAGATGAACCTTCTCTTGATTACTCAATTACCTTCATGTAGTTTATGTTATACTTAATATCTGTTTGTTTTTTACTCTTGATTAAGATAACGCGTAGTCATAATTAAAATATAACACTCCCTATATGAAATAACTTAATAATTTCAAGTTCAAAGATCATTTACAAAACTATCATGTAACCTTTTCATAAATATAGATGATCTCTGCACATGAAATTTTCTTGCGGATCAATTCGATACAAATGTAATCTGACAAGCATTTGCATATTAGTTTTATAAAAAAAAATAACATAATATGTATCGGTTTCAACAACTTTAATTAATATCCAGTTTTAATAGAACATTGATCAAGAATAATTATAAATAATATTTTGATGCAATGATAATTTTATAATTATGATAATTTTTTTTATTTTTCTTGCAAAGCATTTTTATCTTATAAACTTTACATTTATTCTAGATTTATTAATTACATATAAATGAATATTAAAGTTAAAATAAATCTTTTTTAATAATAAATATATTTTATATGAATAAAATTAATATTATAAATTACCTGCATGTCATTTTCGCTCACAAATACTTCTCAGTGAATCGCATTTCATACCTTATCGTTTTCAACGTCAGCTACAATTTATGATAAAACTCAATATAATCTCTTCCCACGGGGTAAAATCCCAAAGCCAAGGGAAGGTCCTTTTCCTATTTTATTCTTCCATGTTCTTTTCTTTCTTGTCCTTTCTAAAGCTACAATTCATATATATATATATAATAGGAATGTGGTTCTCTTCTAAATTATTCAATGTTTTTTACATAAATACCCCTATTTTTTTTTAATATATTAAGTTGACTAACGTATCCTTATTTTATTTTTTTTATCAACAAGACACAAGTGTTTTAGGTAATTAAGATGTATGTGTTTGCTAGGATATACATTGGGACATTTAATATAATTTTTCTGTGATTTTAATCTAGTACCACAATGATTAATATAAAACACATGTTATTTAATTTGTTAGTGGATGTATTAATTTATTTGATAGTTATGGTTTATAAAGTTATATTAAACATCGAATCATTCTAATATATTAGTTTTAAATATAAGTAGTGTGTGTGTAAAGATAAACATTTTATTATAAGGATGAGATATTTTAAGTTTTAAGGATAAAATAGTAAACTGGTTATTTCTTAATAGGCTTTAATAATAAACCAATTACAATAAAGACATATTATTAGAAATTTTATTTTCCATCATATACAAATATCATATCTTCATAACTAGATTTCCGACAATCACATTCTTTCTTTGTCTTAAATTCACACACTAAATACTCTCTAAGTATTAATGGGTGAGGTGCCACGTAACGGGGTTAAAAGTTTTTTTTGTAATTTTTATTTTAAAAACACTAAATTACTGCTTTTTTACATGATTTTTTTTATAATTTTATTTCATCATGCAAAAATATCTTTTTAGAAAATCAACTTGATTTCTTTCTAATTCAAAAATATTTAGTAAAAGCATTGAACCATAACACCCCATACAAATGTTGAAACATTAAGTAGATGAGTAAGGATTATATAATAGCAAATCATGATTTAAGATCAAAACTTAAGGTAGATGTAATTAAGAAAATAATTAACATATTTTGGCAGACCAAAGCATGAATGTTCGTGTCTTTGTGAGGTGAATGTTTCTTTTGAGACCATGAATGATGTCATTCTTTAATCATCCAAAGCAGAGAAGAGCATTTCTAGAGGTGCGCGTATGCGTGCATGCTTCTTCAGAAGACATAGCCCTGAAAGACTAATCAAATGAATAAATTTGCAGGTAGTTTAGGGCAAAGCTTAACTCAGTGTCAGAAACTTTTATTTTTTTACCTTGGGCAGCAGCAGGTTTGTACTAACTGCTAGTGACCCATAATTTGAATTTTGGTGCTGAGTTAGGGGCTCGAAGCTGAAGAGAGCTGACCTCATGGAATGATCTTCATTTAACTGAGCCTGATCATTTTAGACCACAAATTACCATTCAACTCTCCTCTTGCTAGGCTTTTGGCAGAGGGAGACCCCTTTTTTTTTTTCACTTTGTGCATGCAGTTTTTGAATGTCCACACAAGGCAAGGCAAGAGACAGGAGTCAAATTGTACGCTAAAATGGTGGGATAGATTCGGCAATTAACATGTAAAATGTAAATAAATGATGGAATGACATATAAATAAAAAGTATGGGTGAAATAGTGTATTTTTAATTGATGTACGTTTTTTACGATGAAATTTTAATTAATGTTGCGGTTCTAAATGTGATATTTATTTAAATTTAGATTTAACTGATTGAATATTTTTTTTAAAACATAAAAAATTTATTAAAATTAAAATCTCAAAGTGAGATTTTAAAATCTAAAATTTTGACAATCAGAATAATGATTCTGTAAAATAACTTCCAAGATCTTTTATAAAAATTTGAGCGTAACCCAATAATAAAATCAAAAGTTATGGTCATTTTGACTCATTATTTTAGTTTGGTATGACTAAATCTTCTTTTAGACCTAGGTCTATCTCATTGGTTTATAAATTTATTTTCTAAACCATACGTGTAATATGTTTGGAGTATATTCTCATCTAATTATATCATACCCATATATTTACTATTTGGAATCACTCGTAAGAACCACTATGTGAACAATAACTTTTTTTATATTTTAATTAGAGTTTCTTTTTGAATCTACAAGTTGCACAAAGATATATTTTGTTTACTTATAAAACATAATTGGAAGAAAAACTCATAAAATTCATAAAGCACGATATGTTTAAATATCGTTATTCTGAATTGTGATAATATAAAAATATGTTATATTTTTTAAATGGTATTATTCTACCAAAAGTTTTAATTTATTTTCCGTGATTCATGTTCTCCTCTCCTCCAAATCAATGGCAGCCATTGCTCACTAATAAGATATAAACCATAGTTATCAGACCCGACCTGGGAGTTGACCTGATCAAGAAGTTGGGTCCCAAGTTACATGGCTTGATCGAGTCAACTTGAATCAACCTGAAAAAATTAAAAAATATATTTGAAGTTTTAATACTTCATATTATAAATAATAAAATTTAAAATATTATTTTAAAAGATTTTTTATCCAATATTTAAAAAGTATTATGTTATTATACTATTTTTTTAAGTTGTAGTATTTAAATTAAAAAGATTTTTTATTACACATTGAAAAAACATAATTTTTTTTATTGTGAACAAAAAGTGTATATATTAAAGAGTTTTAAATCCTTGGAAAATAAAATATTCATTCAATTTTTATATAATAAACTTTAAAAATTGTTAATAATTAATTAAATATATATATATATATAAAAAGATGAGTCTTTAATTAGAAGGAGAAATACATTTAAAAAAAATTGAATCTCAACCAGGTTTTATCAAGTTTTTTTCATCCTAATCTTTTATTTTACTCCAACTAATTCAGTAATTGGATAAATTAAATCTTGGATAAACTTTCCAGATCGGTTCTAATTTAATAACTATCCAAGAACATAAAAAAAATGTGTTTGTTATATTATCATTATTAAGTAAGCAGAAACCCATTGACATTTTGTTTACAAACTTGACAAAATTGCACTCACAGAACCAAATTTTGCGGGCGAAAAAGAAAGAAAGAAAAACTGTCCCCGTATTCGGGTCCTTCCTATACATGCAGGCAACTGACCTATCAATCATGTGTCTGATTCGATTGACAAAAGGATAGTTATTTTTGCATATTAGTAATTTAAAAAAAAAATATGGGTGAAATATCATTATCTATATATATATATTGAAATTAAAAAACACGACATTCCAGCTTGTTATTATTTTGAATCATGACATCTTTTTTAAAAAAAAATATGGAATAAGCTGCACATGACTGGAGAAGAGAGAAGAAAAGGAAAAGAAAAGAAAATTAAAAATATTAAAAATATATCAAAATTTTGATTGTAACACCATCAATATCTATAAAAATACTTTAATAAAACAAATCTAATAATACAAAAAAAATCACTACTAATGATCTAAATGGGCTATACCTATCGCCAAAAATAAATAAGTCATTAACCATTTTTAGGTGATAAATATAACTCATTTAAATTACAGTTAATGATATTTTTTTATATTATTAAATTTATTTCATCAATATTTATCTAACAATACCTGTAGTGTTATAATAAAAGTTTTGGTGTATCTTCATGATCCTTTTTTTTAATTATTTCTTTCTTTTTCATTACAAATAAAAAACAAAAGAGTAAAAAAATCTTGAAAATATA
The DNA here is from genome assembly GCF_000495115.2 of Populus euphratica. Lineage (NCBI taxonomy): Eukaryota > Viridiplantae > Streptophyta > Magnoliopsida > Malpighiales > Salicaceae > Populus > Populus euphratica. Next base: position 831,215 of record NW_011499874.1, on the reverse strand, counting down.
TCAAAACTCTAATTATAACATCATTAATATAATCAAAAATATTTTAATAAGATAAATTCAACAATACCAAGAATATCACTAATAATAACCCACGCAAGTCATACTTACTTCTAAAAGCAAATGATCCATTTGTCCCTTTTAAGAGACAAGTATAATTTGCCCAGTTTATTATTATTGATATTTTTATTATTATTTAATTTATCTTGCTAAGATTTTTATCAAAAATTTTATGGTAATATTATAATAAAAACTAGGTTAAGATTTTTATGGTAATATTATAATAAAAACTAGTGTAGCTTGAAGGTTTTTTTTCTTTTTATATATAACTTATTTCATAATTTTTTTAAAATATCATAATTCAAAATAATGACCACTTAAACCATCACGATTCCAAACAGTGACAAGCGTGAATGCCTCATTTTCATACAGTGATATGTACAAGCAACCAATGTTATTTTGTTAATATATTTTTTTAAAAATCATTCTCTCCCTAAAAATGTTATTTTGTTAATATATTTTTTTTAAAATCATTCTCTCCCTAAAATTGCACTGGTTTAAATCATTCTCTCCCTAAAATTGCACTGGTACAATAATATTTATATAAAAAAAAAATCCTGTAACTGCCACACGTGTCTCTGATGTAAAAATTAAAGCACTGCAAAAAAAATAAAACTAAAGCCATGAAAAACAATAATAATACCAGCTTCACGTGAACACATGTCAGTGACCTCCCTGCAAGTTTTCAGTTACCAGCACACAGCCCCCCCAAGATTCACCACCCACCATATCCGTACCCTTCTTTTCCTTTTTAGCCTTTCAGAAATTTTTACGACAGTAGAAAGATAGGCCACACCTTTTGCTTTCATGTTTTTGTTAGGCCCAAGAACTGAGTCAAACACGCTATCTCTCTATCTGTATGCATGTATGTATGCAATTTGAGATGCATAAACTCAACTCGGGCTGTCTCCCGCCACTCAGACACCACCACCCAATGTACCCTCCACGTGGGGGCTCTGTACAATCCCTTTCTTTTTCTTGGCTCTCTGCAACTATAAACTGCAGCAGCTACCGTCCACTCGCTAGCAGACACGCCACCCCACTACACCTGCAATACCCGATCCAATCTAATAATATTCATAAATCATTGTTCTTCTAACTCGCACTGTTCCCTCCCCCAGCTAGCCTGAGAGGGACACCCACTATTTTATCTGGCCTTTTTTTTTAAAAAAAAAAACTATTATTACTGTCTACTACGGCAATAAATGTAACAAATACAAGAAAACAAATGGCAGGCGCCGCTTAGCAGGGCCGTACATCTGGGGGTTTGCTTGGTTTCTAGGGCTGACATCATCATTACCGCCCTTTATGTGTAGTCACAAGACACACACGTTGAGTTCTGTAAGACGCGCTCTTCCCTCTCATGTCTAATCAGGCGGCGGCTATGATATTCAATTGTTCTTTCTTTTTATTTATTATTTTAAAAGCTTGTAGGACCCATATTAAGTATTGTACGGTGTGATCATATGACTTGTTTTTAAAATAATATATTATAAAAATAATTTAAAAAATAAAAATTTCAAGCTAGATATAAATAAATAACCCTAGAGACTAGTGCTAATGATAACTCGTTTCTTCAGATATTCACGTGTGTATCCTTCCTTGATAGAATCTAAGGACCGAGAGCTAGTCTTTTGGCAAAATGAATGGGTGAGTGGGAACATAGAATTATTTGTGGAATAGGGCCATCCCCTTCCACCGGCTAAGTGTGATTTTGTTATTTTAAAAGTATTTTATTAAAAAATATTAAAATATTTTTTTATTTTTATATTAGCACGTTAAAATCATAAAAATAAAATATTAATTTAAGATTTTCAAAGGTAAATATTAAAAAAAAATAAAAAATAAAATCCACTGAACCTTCAATAGGCTGCAACACCCCGTGATAACGTGCCTCCTACTTATTATCAAATTATATGAAAAAAGAAAAGGGTAAAGTTAATCATGAATTGGATCTAATAAAAATATCATGCTTCTTTCTTTAAGGACAGCAATGCCATCAGATTTTAATATTTATTAGCTTTATTAATAAAGTAGTCAGTGCAAATGATAGATAATTTGGCTCGTAAATTCACTCAGTGGAATACACAGTGGGCATAAGCTCAGACATCCCCGGCACTCGAAATGTTTGCCTCACGTGACAGCTTCAATTTAGGGACGCCCTCGGCAGTCGGCTCCCCTGATGCTTGCAGCTTCCGGTTTTCCGCCTATGATCATAAAGATCCTAAGGAGTTTTTAGGAAATAGCCTTATCAAAATCAAAATTATATCTTCTGACCCCCTTATTTTATAAAATTCATATTCGTTGCTGTTATCCATGAGGTTAGAACTCTTAGCTTTTTAATCTTAATAAAATAAATAATTATAAACACATTCAAATTCATATTTCGCTTTATCAACTACGATCACTGATAAATCTATGGATTTTTTTATTTTTGTTTTAAAAAACTCGTTCTCTTCACTTTCTATTCACATTAATGTTTATCAAAATATCAATTAAAACTCAATCTAATTAAAAGATTATTTAATATTGTAGCAGCTTTTCTTTTTAGGTACCAATCTCATAGAAAAAAATTATTTAGTTAGATAAATAGCTTACATTTGTTGCACTGAATCTTGCACATAATTGTATTTCAAAGTTTGTTATGTAAAGGTTAAAATAATATTTTTTTATTAATATAGTTTTAACAAAACATATTTTTTTTAAAAAATCATAACTAAAAATATTTTTATTAAATCTATATTTCTAGAATGACAATCATAAAAACTATTAATAATTTTTTTTATGTTTTAAAATTATTTTTGTGTATTAACATTAAAAATAAAATAAAATAATATTTTAATATATATTTTAATAAAAAATAATTTAAAATAAAAAATTAATCAAATTCCCAAACATCACCGAAAGAAGGTCACAGAATAGTAACGTCTTTGATGCGCCAAACCTGGTAAGGATCCGAAAGGCTTGCAAAGAAAAAGAAACGAAAACGAGAATATAGATTTGCATATACAAAGGGCATATGATTTCTTTTAATATAAACAAGCTGATCGTGCCGTCCAGCCGACGATTACGGGTGACTACGTGGGACCCTCCACTTTTATACTCTCTTTCCCTCCTTATGCATCCTCTCTTTTCACATTTCTCCTTCTCTCTCATACTCTACCTCTTGAAAGCTTCCTTCTCTTTTCATCATCACTTTCTGCTCCCTTCCTTTCATGGCTTCTTCAAGGGAAGGACACTACAGGGGAGTTCGAAAGAGACCATGGGGTCGCTATGCTGCAGAAATACGTGACCCATGGAAGAAAACCCGGGTATGGCTAGGCACATTTGATACACCTGAAGAAGCTGCTCTTGCTTATGATGGTGCAGCTCGTTCTCTTCGTGGAGCTAAGGCGAAGACTAACTTCCCATCACCACCTTCCACTTCTGGTCTCTCTCTGGACCTCAATCTTCCATCCGACCCTCACCACCACCACCTTCGTTGGAGTTCAAGTCCTCATGTGGGGTCCCACAGGTTTGGTGGTCTTGGTGAGTTCTTGCAGACTGGAGTGGTTTTTAAAGAAATGAACTTCAATGCTACTGAGGCTGCAGCGGCTTCTGGGCCAGTCGTGAAAATAGAGGGTCCTAGTGTTGGTGCTGTAGCTGGAGCTCCGGTGCCGGAAAGTGTTGCTCCGGCTTCGTTTTTGGGGATGGTGCGACGTGGGTTGCCAATAGATTTGAACGAGCCTCCACCTTTGTGGCTGTGACTGAATATTAATAGTAACAATTAACTGATGATGACGATGAAGAAGAAGAAGACGGTCTGTCTCTTTTTGTTCTTCTAAGGCATATCTTGCGGCTGGTTTTTATTATTAACCTTACCACTATCTCTTATTTTCCTTTTTTTTCTCTTTTTTTTTTTTCCCTTCCTATTGCACCGTCTGCTTCACCATCTACACCTTGTATCAAGGCAAGAAAAGGGAGTATTATTAACAACAAAATATTTATAAACTAAGAATCATGAAGGAGTTGTTTGTATATATATAATGTTTTCTTAGTTTTAATGGAAAGTCACTTCTTTTCGTCCGTTCTATTATATTCTTGTCGATCCATCTCTGCCCTTTTCCGGCCTTGATGGATTTGCCATCCTGGTTTAGACTTTAGACACACAAGGAAGAAAAAAAGAATTATTGGATGCAAAGGCTCCTTTTGTTTGCCTTTATGCGATTTCCCCTCACGCGCTTGCCTGTTTCGAGACGCGCTAGAAGTTTGAGCTTCTGCTTGCGGCAGTCTTGCAAGAACCAGTGTTGAGTGCTTTAAACCTCACTTGTAAAGACATCAAGGGCGGGGCTATAAAATCTATGTGGGTGCCGGTCGGCTAGTGAACATATTAAGATCATACAGTTATTCAAACATACCAAAAGCGGATTCGAAAGTTACATATTAAGGACCATTTTGTAAGTTTTGTCATTGCAATGACCATTATGTAGAAAAACTTCAGACTTATTTGCAAAATTTATAATACTTATCTTTAACAATTACTAGATTTGCTATTATTAGTTTGAGTGCTTTGTATTTTAGAGTTGTTGAAGGCTTACAAATCCATGAAATTAGTTGAAGTATATATAAATTAATATTTTATAATAATTAAAAAAAATACTTCTTTTCTAATTTTGGGAGAGTCTTGGCCCCGCATGCACTCCCTAGTTTCCACCCATTCTGATATGGGAGCAATAGTCCTTCTCAGCATGATTGATATGAAAAAAAAGAAACGATATAATATTGTTAATTGTATGATTAATCTATTTTATCAAGTAAAAAATGGCATATGAATGGCTTGGAGTTCGATTTCGGAATTTTGGGAATCGCATATATACAGGCGCATAGATTGGGTGAAAAAGACATCATTTTTTAAATTAAATGACCAAATTGCAACCTTCATCAAATGTGGGGTGTGTGTTTTGTGTCCTAGAGGCCCACCTCCCAACAAGCAGCCTTTCTTCCTGTGAAAAAGCTCTCCAAAAAACTGTTCCATCAATTGATTAGTGGGAGTGCTAATTAAGGTTGTTAAAAATTAAACACAGCGAGAATCGATGGTTTTTTTATCTTTAATTTTTAATTTCTGGTTTATGTTATATCACGAGCTAAAGACATAACTATTATATTGATAAAGTTTAGCTTTTTTAAAAAAGAAAGGAATACACTCTTTTCTCTTCCTTTTGGATCGGATCGGTTTCCTTTTGCAATTCCTGTAAACAATAAGTTACACAGTAAAATAAAAAAAATATTTTTCAAATAAAAAGCATTTAAGTATGAGATTAAGGGTGTGTTTTTTGTTTTTCACAATAATTTTTTTTATTTTAATATTTAATTAAATAAAAAATAAAAAATATATACCGGCGTACTTAGAGGTGTCCGAGCCTTTTAGATAATATGCGTGACGTCTTCTCACATCTAAAAACACCCTTCTACAATGTTGTTGGAAATGTCACCGTGTTCTATTTCTATTGATGCAACATGTGTCTATGTGAATGATCTAGTTTGTTTTTCGTTGGTTTTTTTCCTCTTTATCTCTCTTTATCCCTAGAAAAATATAGATTAACCCATTATTGGTATTTTAATTTCAGTTCTTATTATTTTGATTTTTTATTTTTTTATTTTATCTATTTTATATTTATTTATTTTTAATTTCATCATTTAATTTTAATTTATCAAATATTATATTTTTTAAATTGATCTTTATTATTTGGATTTCTAATTTTTTGTCTAGGCTTTTTTATAAAAGTTTTACTAGTTTTAATCTCATCCTTTCATTCAAATAGATAGTATTATATTTTTTATTTTGCTTCTCATTGTTTTGATTTCTAATATTTTTTTCTTAGTTTTTTTTATAACAGTTATTATTCTTTTTAATCTTACCCTTCAATCAAAACATTATTTTTTTATATTAATTTTAACCTTTATTCTTCTTAATTTTATCCTTTAATATTTAATTGACTGAGAATTGAATTTTTTTATTTTTTTTAAATTAAATATTTTAGGTCTAATCATCTAGGTCATAAGTTTGAAAAATTAACATAAATTTTATAATTTTTTATAATGCTTTTACCTATTTTAATTTTATAGTTTAGATAATATGTTTGACATGATATTTCGGTTCATTTTACTCTATATCAGTACTTGTATCACTTATGTCAATACTTTGCACATCTTTTTTGCAAAAAGAATAGTTAGTTGATTTGATGGTAGTGAGTTCAATCAAGCTTTTCATTGTTAGCAAGTATATTTTCAAATCATTTTTTTGTAAAAAATTTCATTTTCTTTGTCCCTTTTAAAATATCACTTTATCCGTTTATCATAATTATTTCTCACTTTAGAAGATAAAATGGATGGATTTGGCTTAATTTCCCTTTTTTTTGTTTCATTTTTCAATCTTCAAAAACGTAAATTAAGGACATATGTGTTTGGATTCTTTATTCAAAAAAGCAAAATCAACAACCAATATCAATATAATTTTTGAAAATCACTTTGTTTGCATTTGAAAATTTCTGACAAGCAACTGTTAGGTGTTTACATCTTTTGAAATAAAAAAAAACAAAAACAGATAAATGCTCTCTTTTTTTTTCAAACTCAGTTTTTAGAAATTGGAAAAAAACAAACAACCGAAGTGGAGTAATTTTTTGCATGTTAAATCAGAACCTCGTCGTTAGCGGCTGTGTAAAGGCAACACGATTTCGTATAACAACCTCTTCGATTTATAAGCTAGACGAGGTACAAGGGACCACCATCCCTAAACAAAAACGTTGCAACAGTTACATCTGAAAGGCTATAATCTAAACTAGGATGATTAATTTAGATTAATTAGGACAGTGAACCTGGCAAGCCATTTCCTTGGGTCCTTGGAAACAAGGTTGACTGGTTTGTTTGGGAAAAAGAAGTACAGGCCAAATCTAAATGCTCTTCGCCATGTACAGACCGTAAGGTACTTGAACAATGGAAAGAAGAGGCATTCATGTTTTGTTTTTTCCAGTTAATTAACTGATTAGGCACTCATGCTAATTAATCCTCAGTGATGATTAATTAAGGCGGCACATGGATGGAACTGAATGATTGATGGGGCTGTAAAGAGAACTCCTCCTCCCTCATGGCCTGATATGTAAGATGGTACGTACACGTATAAAGAAAGCATTTTTAGATTCCACTCCATGATCATAGGGTCAAGAATCAGTCCAATATTCAAGTTGTCTTGTTCAATGATCTTATGAGATAGTATTCGAATATTTTATGGTAAAGGAAAGGGTCCAGATACCACTGAAAGATTGAAGATAGGAATTAGGTAACGACAGCAGCCAGGTATCCCTAAAAAAATTTACCAGTTGCCAAAAAAAAAAAAAAAAACAACCTTGTCAAGATGTCGTATTCTCGTACATGTTTGTGGCCCGAACAAATACTGTAATGTAAGTGGGGCAAGAAGACTGGAAAAGAGTATAATGTAGCAAAAAAGAAAGCTTTAATTTATCGTATTTTTAATGCCTCTCCCTTTCTTGGCATTGTAGATTTCATATCAAAGTAACTTGTAGATTCTTTTGAGCTTTGAATAATTTAGGAAGATGGTGAAAATTATAATAGACAGAGATCGCCACAGTTGACCGGTCAACCTTTTCATTTTCTGCCTTTTTGTCGCTGGACGGTGGATTTGTCTGCTAAACAAGTAAATCTCAACGAGAATCCTCAAATGTGCATCATCTAGCTATTTTTTTAAGAGAAGAAAGGGGTGGAGATGGGAGAGAGCTCTCAATGTCCCCCTCAATTGTCACTTTTCGGTATAGTAAAATGCCAGCCATTGTCCCACTCGTTCGTGATTCATCATCCATCAAGCAACATTCCTCTTCCAAATCAAAGTCCTGTTCTTTGGTACAGAATGCAAGTCATTTTTATTTATTCATTCATTCTCAATTATTTGTATGCTTTGAACAAAAGAGTAGTAATATATATTTGTGTATTATTATGCGTGTTATTTTTAATAATACATCCATCACACATGTCAACACACCAGCTCCATAAGAGTAGACCTTCTTTTTTCCTGGATTTTTTTTTTAAAAAAAAGCATGCACACATCTCTTAATTCTTTATAGTGTAGAGCAAGTTAAGAGAGAACAAGAGAGAATACGAGGGGAGAAGAAAACATAGCGAGATTTGGGATTGTGAGAAACTTGCACCGAGGAGAAAGTGATTTACTATTTCTTTGAAGCTAGTGAATTAATTATTCTATTTATCTGGCCATGAATGTTTTCTCATCCTAAGTTTTATAGCGTTAAAAAATATTGGGTCATTTATTGTTATTTCTCAATTATTTAATTATGTGAAACTCGCCATTTTGTGTGCATATTTGTTCCTTGGGCTATTAATTTAAAGCTTAATGGTGTGTCCAAAGTGCATTTAGTTTTTGGATCGAATTTTGGGTAAACGAGTTGTTTATTTATTTTGCTATTAACTTGGACGTGGTCCCGTTAATGTTTCCTCATCCTGAGATTTTAGCCATTGAATTCGAGATTAGCGTTGAATTCAATCCATGAAATTGACAAGAAAAGGACAGGGAAGTATATCAAAATTAACAAAGCAGGAAGCAATGAAGACAATCTCTCTAAATAGATGAAGGTTTTGGAAAGCAAAAGTATAGTAATTTGATTAATTTATTAAAAGACGCGTGGAAAGGCAAGAACGGTGATTGAGGTTTAAAGGCACTTGTGCCACGAGCATTTTGGGATGGGGATGATGGTGAATATGTTTTTACGTGGTATTGATTTTATTAATTTTAAATTATATTTATTATTATTAAAAAAAATTATCTTTAATATTAATTTATTTTGAATTAATAGATCTAATATTTAATTAATAAATATAGAATAAAAATAAAGCTTGTAGAACAAAAATACTTTATAAACAAATATAAAAATGTTATAATTATGAGTTTTTATGGTATTAAAGTATTATTCCTGATTAATATTCCATTAAAATTGAATATTAATTAAAGATGTTGAGATTGATATATATTATTTATTTTTTTATGAAACAAAGCAGCTACTTTCATAAATTGAGGTATAAGGGATACATAAAACTAATATACAAGTACTTGTTAGATGACATATGCACTGAATTGACCCATAATTTTTTTTTATATGTACAGGTCATCTATGTCTATGAAAATGTCTTGTGATAGTTTTGTAAGTGATCTTAAAATTTAATATTACTAAGTTATCTTATATATAAAGTATTGTGTTTTGACACTGACTACACGTTGTCCTAATAAATGATAACAAACAGGTAGATATTAAGTATAACATAAATTATATGAATGTATTTGAATAAATAAGAGATGATTCATCATTCTACGTGAATTAAAAAAATATTTCATTTATTCTCAAATAATATTGATTATGAAATCCTTAGTCAAAATGAAATGAGTTTTAAAAGGAGTATTAAATTTTTATTCAAAAAATCAATGATTATAATATTGAGAACTAATATGATTTGATAAAATTGACAAAAGAGTTTCAAAATCTTATTTAAAGAATCAATGATTATAATATTGAAAATTAACATAATTTGACAAAACTGACATGCTCCATACTATAATATCTAAATCAGAATATTATTAATAAAGGAATAATAATTACACTAAAATATTAAGTCAAAATATTTATAATTTTTTTAATATTTGATAGATTATAACAGCTTACTATATAATGTACTTTATCTTTAAATATATTAAATCTTATTTTTATAATTTCTATAGAAAATGAATGGTGACTGAATATACAATTTTTTTAAAAATATTTTTATTAAAATATGACTTGGTGCATGGTGATGCATTCAAATGAAAGAATATTATTTTATTTAGTGTTTTAACCCTATCCAGTAGAAAAATGATACACAAATAGATTTTTAAAATTAAATTCTAACACAAACTTATGTGTCAACATGTGAATAGTAAAGAGTGAATCTCGTAACTTTTATAGCTTGATTTAAGTTGTTTCTAAACTTTTGATATAAAGAGAAATCAAGAGTATATTTAGTTAGAGATCAAAAGTTTGCTTTAATAAAAAATTTATTTTTATAACTTTTAACTTATATATGTATTTTTTTTATTTAAGAATTTATTTTAAGGCAATTTTACTAAACATGTTTGTAGTTTAAAGTCATTTTAATTTATTTTTTTAATAATTTATTTGTATATAATTATTTGTAGGCTATGATTAGAATTTTAAAAACCATGTGAAATAGATTCTTAAATGATTGGCCTTCTACAAAAAAGTACTGATGTGTACGTGTGTTAGATAATTTTATATGAAATGTTTAGTTAAAAGGTGTTTGGAATAAAGGTTGGATTGTATTTTTGAAAATTTTATATTTTTTTAGATTTAAATTAATTTTTATATTTTTAAATTGTTTTAATATATCAATGTTAAAAATAAAATTTTAAAAATAAAAAATATATATTATGTTAATATATTTTAAAATAAAAATCAATTTAAGAAAAACATCTAACAAACTTTCAAATATATTTTTGTGGAGCACTACTACAATCAAGCTTTCCTGTCATTGTGTAAAGTGTGGCAACTAATACTTTGCTTTTTATTTAAAAACATATTAAAAAAATTTATTTTTATTTTTAATATAAGCATATTAAAACAATAAAGAAAATAATTAAAAAATAATATTAATGTAATATTTTTAAAGCAGAAGACAGCCAAATAGCAGCTGCGATGAGCTTGCAGTGGCCACTTATTGCTCAAAAGTTTACCTACCAACTACTGCCCTTGAAAGGACGAGAATATTAATTATTTGGAAATGGCTTTAACAACAATAATTATAAGCTTTCTTTTCTGGGTTGTGTTTGGAAGAGGGAATAAGAATATCCCGTGCTCCATGATGGATAGCAAGGCCTGTCCAGAAACAAAGGGTACAAATGTCAAAGTCTTGGGCAAATAAAAGAGATTGGAGATGTCGAATATAGTTGTCAGAGAAGTGAAATTGCAGTGAGGAATAAATCAGACAAAAATAAATAAATAAAAGAACAGAATAATAAAAGTAAGAGAGGGGAGGGGGAAAACAACAAAAAAGAGGCACCACGCAAGCTGGTGACACAGGGACTCAATTGATTTAATATGGCGTCAGCAATCAGTGCGTGGCAGCAGCATCAGTGCTGCGCCAGCTGCTGCATGCACCCAACCCGGTCGTCATTTCACCTTTTACAACGACCGATTTGACCCGCCCGCGCCAGTTCCCCTTGCGGCCCCCCCTTCTCTCTCTCACGCACACTTTCCGTCTTTTCTTTTTTAATTTTGGTTTTTCTTTTTTTTTTTTAAAAGTAAATTGGCACGGCAAACTTAAATCAATGGAATCATTAACACGACTTCACTGAAAACTTAAATCAATTGCAGTATTTAATTTTATATCAATTGGGATTAATCCATATATGTGTAAGTTAGTTTATATATTTATGTTAATTAAAAAAATTATAAGTTAAAAAATAAAAATATAATTAAATTAATTAAATTTTAAATTTTTAAAATTTATCAGTTTGGATTTCAAGAACTTTAATAAAAATTAAATTAATTAAATTTTAAATTTTTTAAATTTATCAGTTTGGATTTCAAGAACTTTAAAATCATTAAAAAATTATATAATTGTTAATTTTAAAATATGTAAAATTAATTCAGATGGATGAAAGTTAATTAAAAATTTATATTAATAAAAAAATAAAAAATTACAAGCTACGATAATTATTTATCACATTTATTAAAAACAAATGATTGTTCCGCGTTTCCGAATTCATATACTATTCCATCATTGACTATTGACATTTACTTGCATCAAGTTATACATAATTGAGAGGTGAAGTTCTCTGTGGTGTGCAACATGTTGTTCAGGAAAATGACTTAAGTGCTCCACCAATTATTATTTTTAATAAAGCGAGGGAAAAAGAGTATCAAAAAGATATTGTTGAAAAAAGACCATAGGGGTGATCAATAGGAGAAACAATTCCCAAAAATACTAAGATTAAAGACTAAATTTATATAAAAAGATATACATATAAATTATGAGTTCAATGTTCTAGGAAACATCGGGCACTGCCTCTCTAAAAAAATAAAGATTAATTTTAAAATCAATCAAGGTTAAGATTTTTTTAAATGATTTTAAAACTGTATTTCTCACAGCCATTTTAAATAAAATATTTAAAATAATCTGATTCAATTAAAATTAACGTAAAACTCAAGATTTAAAAGATTCTTTGATTTTTTCCCCCTCTTATTGCAACATAAACATAATTTTCTCATGCAAGTAGATTTGTCCTCTCCAATATTCAAAATAATCTGCCAAAGTGGACCCATATAACTGAACGTGGCAGCACAGCATGATCCCTGGGGCCCGGACAATAAATGGGTTCCGTTCTCCTCACGAGCGAATATGTCGGCAGCAGAGGCGTCACGGCGTTCTAACGTTACCCACCACACAAACAAACACGAAAACATGGAACACAAACTAATGTTCATCACCTGTTTCCTTTCCTTCTTGTTTTTTCATGTTCTCTGTCGTACAGAAACTCCGTGACCCTGTCGGTGACGGTGGCGGCGCGACGACACCGTTTACAAACACAATGCTGGTGTATCTTGTCGTATTCTTGATGGCTGACAGTGCCGTTAAGGGAGCGCATCATTATGTCACATGGTATCATGTCATGATGGGTAATGGGGGATGATGGATGTGGGGATGACGATGATGTATAGAGTTTTTATTTAAAAAAATAATACATTTTATTTTGGTGTACAGTTTTCTGGATGTGGCAGAGGCAGTCCCATCATGATGAGGTGGGGCTATCACAAAGTTCACTGTCTTTGCTTGTCACCTTCCACTTTTCTTTTACTATTTTAATTATTAACAATATAATATGAAATTGAGGACATGCTCAAGCAAATTAATGAAAAGCAAGTTGATATGGGCAGTCGTCCAAGCTACAGAGTCCGATGGCGTAGAAAACTATGTATTTTCATAATTTACTATCCACGTGTGTGTGTGTGTGTGTATAGTTTAAATTTTTTATTGGATGCAAATTATGGAACATCATATAAATCAATAAGAAATTTCTAAGTTGACGGGCGATGATTCTCACCTCACATGTTTATGAAAACATCTTGATTTTTTTTTCTTTTCTCGTGGTGTTTGGTGAACAAGAGAATAGAGAGGCCTGCCTTTATCCATAAGAGAAATTGTAAGTGTACGATTATGATTTGATAACTAGGATTAGAGCCTATTTAAAAATATAATTGTAGTTTTTTTTAAAATATTTTTTATTTAAAAAAATATATTAATAGTATTTTTTATTTTTTTAAAATTAATACATCAAAATAATTTAAAAATATAAAAAATATATTAATTCAAAAAATACTTTTAATTTTTCCAAAAACAACGTCAAACTCGCCCTAAATCACGTTTTATTTGTAGACAAAATAATTAGAGCGTTGATTATGTGAAGATAAACTATATTAGATAGGTCTTTGGCATCCAATATTTTTTTTAAAAAAGTAAAAAACCTAGTTAATTATTTTAAACTTTTAATTGATTGCTTTAATGTTAGTTATTATTGAAGAGTAATTGAATGTTTATTTTATGTTATAACTGGGTTTTAATTTTTTAATCATTTATTTTTTATAAAAAACATAATTGATATTTTTTTGTATTTTTATATAAACTTGACTTGCTAATGTAAAAAATAAAAAAGTCTAAAAAAACACATCATTTAAAATTGATTTTCAATTGAAAAATCTATATTTAAAAAACAACATGCATCATGGTACTAAACATTCTTGTTAGTTTAGGCATATTTCAACTAATTCTACGGACCTGAAATTAACGATCATATAAATTTTTAATAGTCATTATATTAGTAATCATAAAGCTCAAATTTGAGATTACAAAGAAAATAAACCTTTTGATCCCAAACTTTTACTAGTAGACTATTTGCTACATAATTTTGCTTTGTAATACAATAAATTGAGTCTTGGCATTAGATTAGGTGATTTAATTTTTCAAGTTTGAATTTTAAATCAGTAATTAAAAAATCCTTATAAGGCTAACTGTAAAAATATGTTCTTAAGAATATTTATAAGAGAAACTAGATTTTAATTAATATGTAAATTGACTAAAAAATATTCTTATTTTGAATTGAAATAAATACTTTCAATAATTGGGTAATAAGAAAAACATAAAGTTGCTAGTGGAGAGGTGGCCGTCTTGTTTTTGTTTTTTGTTTTTTTTTTTTAATTTTTATTAAAAAAAGAGGTGTTGTGTAAGGAAACATTAAATAAGGTGACAGTGTGTAAAGGGAGTAATACCACCCTCTCAAATAAAATGATTGACTACAAAACAATGGGCTGACAGTACAGTATAGCCGCAGTACTCACATGATTTTGAGTGTTCACCTTTTCTTTTTAATTTTGATTTTAATTTTAATTTTAATACTGCCGTGGGCACCACACGTTGAGGAGCCGCGGGGGCGTTGATTAGGCTGGACGGTGGCGCAACCTCACCCTCTTAAGAATGGTCAATTGCAAAAGGATGGATATTGTGGGGCCTTTCAAAATCAGGGGACAGGAGTGTATAAGCTGGCATGATGCAACCCATCTTGGTTTAGCTTTTGCTTGTCATTTCAGTTTAAGTGATGTTTTGTTTATTTTTTTATTTTTTTTATTTTGTTGATGGTATAAATAATTTTTTAAAAAATATATATTATTTTAATATATATTTCAAAGTAAAATAACACTTTAAAACAAAATGTTTACCAATTTTCAAACAGGCATAAAATTCTCATTGCGCTATTGAACATTAATATATTAAAATCATAAAAAAAATTAAATTTATATTTTTTTAAAGTTAAATACACATTTAAAACCCTTAAAAAAAACAAAAATTACTATACTCTTCACGGTGTGCTAGACTTGGGGCCGATAGATTTTGAGCAAGTTGATCTTTTCTATAAGATGGGGAAATCAAGCTATCAAATTTTTATTTTCTATTTATCAATGATTAAACAATTCACTATTATTTCTTAAATGAAGCTATGGCATGGTGGAGTCTTGACCATTATCTTTTTTTGTTTGTTTGTTCTTTCCATTTTTTAATCTAATTAAAATAAACCACTCATCTGAAACTTAAGATTTTTTTTCATGTGCCATGAAAAAATGCATGGATAATTGGACATAACTAGTTTTGCTGTCCAGGAGATGCTATGGGGTAGTCTTTAAAATCAATTTTTATTTATTTTTTGTGAGAAAAAATAGATATTTGCAACAAGGACAATGAGTTAAATTCTGGAAAAAAAAGATATTTTATTAGGTAAATTTTTATTTTTTTGTTTTTTTTAAAAAAAACTCATCTTTTTTATTTGTATCGTGTTTTGAATAAAAAACTAAATGCCATTGAAATAAATATTCATAACAATCTTAATCATTCGAATTAAGAAATAAATAATGTATCTCTTCAATCAAAGCTCACTTTCCCTGTTCATATATATATATTGCGAGAACCATTGTTTTTTAAACATAAAATAATCATGGTATGAAAATAAGGCTTCAGTAAAAAAACATAAAACAAAAACTCAATAATTTGTACATGGTAAGTAAAAAAATAATTAATCTTAAGAAATTATATGAAAAACATTAAAATAAAAATATTTTAATTTTAATTTAATATTCATGAGCATTTTTTTT
>NW_011499874.1:773592-815282 GCF_000495115.2 Populus euphratica | reverse complement strand
TATTCATGGAATTTCATTGTTCAAAAAAGAATTTATTGACACTAATATCAATTCTTTTTTATTTCATGAATATGATCCATCGAATGTTTTCTTTATCTTCTTTATTTTAGTAACCTTTTCTTTTCTTTTTCAACACATATGGATCAAAACACAAATAAAATACATTTTATAATCCAAAAATAAAATTATCAAACTATATAAAACAAACATGTAAAAAAAATTAAAATTTTAAGGATCAAACTATTGCGTTTTGCACCTATAAAATCTGGAATGCTTTTTTTTTTAATTTTAATCCTTATTCTTTTAATTTTTTAACAAAATTTTTTTATTTTTATTTTAATAAAACTGATGTTTAGTTAATGGATTAAACACTCATAATGATCTCGTATATACAATACCATGCAAATAAAAATGAATTATAACACACAAATCGATCAAATGCGAGGATAAAATAACAAAAAATTAAAATTTAAGGACTAAGAAAAGACACTGTACAATGAACATCGCTGCCATCCACAACTTTCCAATAGAACCCATGGTAAAAATGCGTTTTATCCTGTGTTTTTTTATATAATAATTAGGATTTTTCATGTGTATCAAGCTTCCAAATAAAAAATCCTGTTTATTTTTATATATAAAAATATTTTTTAAAAAAATGTAAATATTTTTATTTTAAATAAATATTTTTTAGTATTTTCAAATTATTTTAATATATTAAAATAAAAATAATTTTTTAAAAATAAAAAATATTTTAAAACCCAATCGACTGGCAAAATCAACACCGGAAGCTAGCACAATAATTAACAGGGACAACAAAGCATGAAAAGTGGCAAGAAGGGCATCAATTTAGGGAACAGTTACGTAACATGACTCTTGACAAGACTAGTTTGCGAGACAGTCGTATTTTCTGAGCTATTTTCATGTTGGAAAGCTCTATCCCGTGAAAATGAGACTGCAACCATCCACATAATAATATGGCCATAAGCTCTTAACTTGATGATAACGTGCCCAGACCAGACATTGCTACTGCTTAAAATAATTAAAAAAGGGAATCATCTTGTCAAGCATTGGTAGGACACCTACTTCAAATCAACTCAAACGTCACAGAGGAAAGCGTCTGTAACGTGTCAAAATAGGAGCACGAGGACTCCCAGCCTAGGCCCCCCAGCCACCCTGCGCCAAGAAAACACCAGTTTCAGGGTGGAGAGAACATTCACTTACTATCAGAAGGGGACCAGCCAGAGAACCCGCCATTGCCATGATTGCAGGTCACCTCTTACATCATCTACAATTTCTTCGTCACAGAAGCACCAGCCATTTATAAAAGTAAAAGGGGGCTTCAAATATATCTGATTGGAACTTTTTATAATCTTGAACGAACACTCCTTTTCTCTTCATCTAATGGGAATTTAACAAACATCAAATATTTTCTGTCACTATCTTCTTTTCTTTTTTCACTTATGTGACCGGCGAATGTGTCTTGAACAAGGATGCTGGTTTCAAGAGATAAGCCACAAGGAAACCCAAATCTGCTTTCTTATCTGTATTAATAAAAAAGTATAGTTCGGTATGATAAACGAGCACCCAACAGAAGCACCTAAAGATAAAAGCAGCTAAGACACCGGGAATCCAGCATGCGTTGTTGGTTTGTCTCACCAAATAATTTCTTGTTTGAATCCAAGTCCAGCAATAAAGATATGGGAAGCATAGAGGCTATGCCCTAGATTCAAATCCTTGAATGGGACAGTACTTCAAATAAACCTGCTTTTTATAAAAGAGCTCCATGCGTGAAGCATTTCCGCAATGTTGAGGTGATCCTTGGAGTATTTGAGATTCAGCCCCGTAAATTTTAGTTTATACACTATAAACAGCCAAATATGGGGTTTTCAGTTCATAGCTCCTAAAGCTGTATATACGAACTAAACCTAGTATATGGTTATGATTATCATAACTCATTTCACAAGTATACAGCAAATTCCCAAGGATTCTCTCCATCACTTGAACCAGGGCGAGCATCCAAAATGAATTCTTTAGCGACCTCCTCAGAGATCCTCCATCTGTTTACAGGCGCTCATAGCTTTGTAGCTTTTTAGCTCAAATGTAGGGTCTCAATGGAGAAAGTAAATACCCTTCCTGAACAAATTTTCCTTCTTTGTATTTTTGGTTTTAATCATGTGCTGCAACCTACAGGTAACATATATAGGATTAACAATATACATTAAACAAAAGGTGCGGAAACTCTGGAGGACAGGGATTCAGATTAAATAACATGAAAGAAAGAAAACGAAACCTTCAGATATGCACATTACATATCGTACAAAAAAGATTCATATAGCTTCGTTTTCAAGTTACCAAGCTGCAGCAGCAGCGGATTACACAGCAAATCTGAGCATGTTGGATGGAATTAATTTAAATAAAAACATTCTCCCTGGGGATGGATGCACCTCGAATGAAATCACCTGCTCGACAGATCTAAAATGTTTGTGTTTCCATTGAAAAATATACTCTCGACAACAACATATTACTAATTCTCACTACACTTCTCTCGGTGAAACAAAAGGTCCATAGAGCTGTTGAGTCCTTTTGGGCTGAGGGAAGGGACCTTCAGGCCAGCTAGGCGTGACCGAGAGGCTTAGGAGCAAAAAAATATTGCATGCTGCAACAATTTTTCTGTTCCTGGGAAAATTCTTCTATCGCCATTTATTATTCAACTTTATTAAATCCACCCTCTCTCTAGACACACAGCCACACACACACATGCATTGCATATGTATATCTGCAATTTTTATTTTCAGGTGAAAGCATGTGGTAAATCTGATTGCATGATCATCTTGGTAATATATCCCTTTGTATCCTCAGGTGGCCCAACTGATATATTGACCCTGGAGGAAGGGAAATGGTTAATTTCTGACATAGAGCACGCACTCGGATTTTTTCTTGCTGAATGAAAGAAAAAAAATTGAAATTTTATTAGTTATTTCACTTATCAATTCTAATAAATCGTCAGAGGTTGTTAAACTCGGCCAGGTTTCATAACAAAGAGTTGACCTGATATAACTTGATAAAAACTTGTTTACTTTTTTAAAAAAACACCACACCAAATGTGCATTTCATCGAGGCCAGCTAGGAATTGGTCATTAGAAACAACCTGCTCCCACCCTCCCCCACCGCAAAACATAAAATTCACCCAGCTCTCTACCACTGATTGCCAAAAAACGAAATCATACTCCAAAAATATTTGCAAACTAAAGCAAGAGATTGTAAGAACTTACGCATTACAAACTCCAGCCAGTCAGATCATATTACCACTGGCAATAAACTTGCGCCCCAGAATTTATAAAAGCAAGCATCATGTCCTAAAAAATCGAGCATTTTAGGCCGGAACAAAATTAAACCCAAAAACACGAAAAGCTACAATCCATGCCATGCATGCAAGATCCACCATCTAAATCTTCTGTAAGGAAACAAACCCAGAACAAAAGAATTCAAATTGCTTCCCTTTAGTACAAATTACAGAAGAACCCAACTTACCCTAGAAAACCATTCCTCGTCTCTTCAAAATGATCGGTTCATTCAATCTTTCAATCATCTCAAAAAAATTCAATTTTTTAACTAATTATTATCAAAACTAATAAAAGAAAGGATAGAAAGAAAGAAAGAAACGGAGAGAGTTACCCTGGAGAGGAGATGATCACCGAGAGCAAGAGGGGTGTCGCAGAACCTGCACCTGTAAGAACCATTACCTTCTGCATCTAATCCTACTGCAAATACCCTCCCCATTACAACCACCTTTACCCTGTCTATCTTCCTCGCCTCTCTCTCTCTCTCTGCCACCAAAATTAAACAGACCTCCTCCTCCTCTTCTTTTTGAAGGTAGTACTGTTTGCATTTACGACAATAACAAACTGCGAAACAGACAGTAATTATTCTCTGGTTTGTGTTCATTGATATTTATATTTCCTTTTTCTCTCTCTGTTTTTTATATAATAATCTTAATAATAAAAATAAATCGCATTTGCTTAGAAAAAATCTACCTGTTTCTATATTTTTAGTAATTGATAGTAGTGCAGCTTATGCAGCTTATTTATTACTGCAAATTACTATTTAAATTCTGATTTAAAAAAAAACATGTACATCCCCTGATGATTTTGAATTTTACATTAAAGTATCACAATGAATTACATGATTTGTTTTATTTTTTATATAAAATTGATACTGAATATTATATTTTATTAATGATCAGTGAATCCTGAAAATGGTAGTTTTTTCATGTTTTTATAAAGTTTTGAATTATGATCCACTTATATATATATATATCGTAACCATCAAGCAACTATCTTAGGTTATTTATTCAATATGCCATCGTTTGAAAATGTTCTAGTAGGATTTGTTTTTTAAATTTCTTTTTACTTTTAAATATAAAAAATATTTTTTTAAAAATTCAATATTAATGACTGCCTGACATACATAAAGATAGACGGATTGATTCACTTTCTTTTTCTCTCTCAATAATTTCCCTCCCTGCCAAGTCAAGTGATCGGCGACGGGAACAGATAGGGGATGTGTTCTAGGAAAGCTTGAACCTTTGACCCACACCTGAGGTCTGCAGAGAGAGCATTGGTGTCAGCGGCATTATATCATATAACATATATAATATGTTATTTAAAAATATATTAAAATAATATTATATATATATATATATATTTTAATATTACCATGTTAAAAAATTTAACAAAACCAGCTTATATATATCTTGACTAATTTTATGGCTTCATCTTTAAAATTAATAACTATATAAATTTTTATTATCCGTGAAGTTTGTGATATTAGAATGATATTAAAATTAGTAATTTTAAAAAATAAATTTAACTAATTAAGCTATTTAGTTAAATTTAAAATATTTTAATAATATAGTTTAACTGTACAGTGATAAAATTATAAGAAAATTTGTGTATGCAATTAATTAATTCCATTCTTTATTCTTGTTTTTTTTTTCCCTGTCTCTCTTGATTAATCTTCCTTTCCGCCACAAAAGATTCAACTCACAAACCCTGCTTTATAATGATTACACACCTCCCATTAAACTAACAAATAACAATAGCGTAAGCCTAAAGTTTAAGCACCCATATAAAAATTGTTAACAAATCACCTCCAAACAATTAGGTCAATTATGGGTGGCACCCACATCTGCCCTCGGTGCTCAAGGAGCAAAGTCTTGCTTGATTGTGGAAGTAAATGCCATTCCTTTTTCTTTTTCTGACTAATAAGCTGCTGCAATTCAATCCAGCTACTTTCTACGTTGGCTTGCATATTTTCTCGCCCAAGAAAGCGATCTAGATCTTCACTTCAGCCCTCCACACTCCACGTATAGTTTACTGCTTCTTTTAACTACTAATCGGAGAAAGAAATCGCCTCGGATGCCTTATTCAACGAGCCTCGTCGTTTATTTTGCCTTGCAAGTTGTGTGCTAGGTTTTCTACAACGACTTAAACGACAAGTCAATAAATGGGTCAAGATATTGAAAGTTGGTGCTGTGATTTGTGATCATAATGGCTTACCAACTCCAAGATATGAAATAAAATAATAAGGGGTGTGGGAAGAAGGCCTGGCATCGCTTAACAAAGCACGAGTCAAGTCAAGTGATAGAAGATTTTGATTTTTTTTTTATTTTTTTTGTTTGATAAAATACTTGTATAAATTTAAAGTTTAAAAACCGATAACTATTGTGAGGTTGACATTGTAGGTGTAGTTATCAAACTTAATTAAGAGATTGGTTTCTAGATATTATATTATTTTTTAAAATTAAACTATTAAAAAATATTGTTATTTGAAATTGAAAAATCTTAAATTTTTTTGAAACATAGAATACTTGGATGAAAGGATTTCAAATTTTATATTAAAAAAACATGAAATATTATACTAAATAATTTTAAATTTTATATTAAAAAAATAATTTTTTTCTAGTATTTTTATAATGAATTTTAACAAGTATTAATAACCAACTAAAACAACATGAAAAAAAAAGATATAAAAAAAGAAAACACAAGTGTTGTTTGGGTTTATTCAAGTCATTGACTAACCAGATTTTATGGTGTTATTGCACTGATTAATTTTTTATTTTACACGAGTTGATCTTGCTATTAAACCAATCAAATTCTAAATCATGCTTCTATGCTTGGAAAAATTAAATAAAATGACATATTGGGTGATTAGATATTGTTCAAATATAATTGTTGCATCAATATATTTGTAATATAATCTAGCAAAGATACTTGATTGATGAAATTTTATAAATACAAGTTCTTAAATAAGAAAATAAATTAGTATAGTTGCTCATTTTAAAACAATCATAAAGTACAAGTACCTCGTATACCATGAACCCTGAAAACAAATAACAATATTAAAATAAAATTAATCTGGACCCACCTAACAGAGAGTTAATTGTCACACCAATATTTTAATAAAGAAAACAATTGAAATACGTGATTGTTCAGATTTTATAAATACAGGTACTCAAATTAAAAAAAAAAATCAACACGCACTCAAATGCCATTATTCTTTATTCCAAGTAGCCATGGGATCAAATAATTAAAATCCACAGTTTATTCTCAAAATATTTAAAGGAACGAATAAAGCTTCACTTCAATTGAAAGCTTAGTTATTAATAATTTTGGTGGTAAAAATAACCTAGTCAAGAATTCAAGAAAAAAAACTTTTTCAGCTAACTTCATCCAATGGGCAATAACTCATCAATAGATAATAAATTAAGATTTTTTTAAATTAATATTAATGATAATTTGGATCACACCTTTTAACTCTTCAAATAGGCAGTAAAAGAAACTAAAACATTTCATGGTTTAACTGTAGCTTTATTACTGCACATGTAAACTTATTAGCATTGTAGCTTAAAATAGTAAAATGATAATTTTTTCTTTATAAACACAACATAAATAGCTTTGAAAGAGGGTAGGGTGTATGATGGGTTATTTATTTATTTTTTATTACATAGTAAAATAACTATCTTGCACCTTGAGGCAAATATTTATGCAATGGTAAGCAGTAATATGTTTGATTTTTTTTTTTTTTAGATTAACATGGATATTCGGGTCAGATTACGCACACCACAACTAAAATGACTATAATGTTTATCTTAATTTAAAAAAACTGATAGCATATATTTTTGTGCTCTTCGAACGAGACGTACAACATTGTTTGATAGCCAAATTCTAACTTGTATATCAAAGTTTGTGCTAGTAGCCATTTATTTTTTTTGTCAGATTTTTTTTATAATTAATTTTTATTGATCCTATTTTTCTATGGGATTAGCAAATTGCGTGTTAGCTGTTTTTTTGTGAAGGCCAATATTTTTTTTGAAAAAATTACTTCTTGTTGTTATTTTTTTATTATATTATCAAATTAATTAATTTTTAATTGTATTTTTAAAAAATTTAAAAAATACAATAACCTCTTCTTCATTTTTTTCAAGCTGAAAAAAAAAAAAAACGCCGCTGACAGCATCAACGGGTCACCACTGTGGCATACTTTATTGATGGAAAGGGTTAAGAAAATAAGAAACTTTGAGACCGCCAGCAAACCGCTCCGAAAATCACAAGGGCGGCCGCGGAAACTTTCTAGAACCCAGATAGAGAGGTGAATCATGCCTAGAAAGAAAATACAAGAGGAGATAGAGAAGCAAGAGGAGGTGTCACCTCATCAGGCAACAAAAAGTCCACTTAAAAAGGCCGCAACCCAGCAGCCGCCCCACACCGAATCCTTTTTTTATTTAATTATTATATAGTAATAGTAATAACTAGTTAAGTTCTGCTTTTTATATTTTTATTTTTAAGCTATTTATTTATTATTTTGGCGGTTGCTTGCTTTACCTTTTTTTTTCTTTTAATTATATATTTATATCCTTTTTATTTGCGTGAAAAGTGGCGAATCACCAGGCAATCTGCCGCCTCTGATAGTAGTAGTGGGGAATGGGACCCAGAATTTAGAGCTAACACGCCGACCTGCCTGCGCTCAACTGTCTGTCCTTATCGGCCTCGTCGCCTTGCCTATGCGCCGTGCTTACATTAAATAAACTATTCACAAGGTTGCTTTATGCTTGTTATGGCATATGCATGCATACATGCATTTACTCCCCCACCTGTATATGTCCATTCTCATCCATGCCATACTCATCATAGCTGACACGTCCTTTTCGCAGGTTGACTTGACAGGTCAAGCTATTTCAATACTACTTTATATATATATATATATATATAATATAAAACTCCATTTTATTTAGTCTTAATTCCTGTAGAGCTACATAAGCGTAGACCAGAAACTTTTACCTGTCTAAGAAACTATGAATAAATATTATGCTGGTTTGGGAAAACATTGATGTAGGAGTTTTTTGAATTTTTTTCCTTCTATTTAAAGGGAATAGTTTTCTTATTTTTATTTTTCTATTAATTAATTAATTAGGTATTACGGCTTGAACCTGTATTCAAGTGATGTATGGTGATAAGTTTTTCATTTTATTTAATCTATCTATACAAAAACCTATTCGAGTATTCTGATACGTGTGTGTGTGTACATATACGTTTGGCAGACTCCTCTTGTTTTCTCGGCTCTAAATTGTCCTTGATTTGAGAATCTAATACTGCCCCAGCTCCTTGTTTACTCTTTTCTTTTCTATGTTTATGGCCGGTTTGCTGTTATTTAATTACTAATTTCCTTTCACCTGGTTTTGAAGGCCATTTGTCTGTGTACTTGTGTTTCTGGCCGGATTATCGTTTTGAAAGACCTTTTATGAACAAGGTAGATCAAGGCAAACTTCTACTGATTTTAGTTTCGTTGAGTGATTTGTTTTGGGGTCGGGAAGAGTTTATTAAGATTATTATGATGTTTTGAGATATTTTTAAGTCAAAACGAGAAGAAAAATGTGTTTTTGTAGACAAAAAAACTTGGATCCAAATTTTCTTAATTGAAAACTAGTTAATAAAGATACAAGTGATTCTCTACCACAACAAACGACCCGTTATCTTTTCTTTTTAAAAAAAATAGAATAAACAAAATACTATCCACTTTTCTAAAAAAAATCAAGATATGGAGGCTTTAGGGCATAGGCTCGGACGCCTGACTTGTTATGGGGCTTTTTTATATTTGTTTTTCTTTTGAATTTCAATCCAATTTCTTTAAAATTAATTTGTTTAAAATATATTATATGTATTATTTTATTAAGAATTTAAATTAATTCAGGGTATGTTTTAGATATTTTCTATTAAATACCATTAAATTTTTACTTGTTTTTAATAAGATCATAGAAATTCATTAATTTGTTTAAAATATATTATATGTATTATTTTATTAAGAATTTAAATTAATTCAGGGTATGTTTTAGATATTTTCTATTAAATACCATTAATTTTTACTTTTTTTTAAAATAAGGTCCTAGAAACTCATCGAAGTCTTTTTTACCAACTATAATTGTTTTTTATTTTATTTTATTTAGTTTTTTTCTATGAATGTATATTTTTGTTACCTAATAATTAAATAAAAATAATTTTTTAAAAAAATAATTAAAAATATATTAATAATTTAGATCATGAATTCAACGAGTTAAAAAACTCATAATATATAAAATAATTTATGAATATTTATATTTATAAAATACATTTGTGAATATATATGAAAGTTCATAGTTCATGTACCACTCATAATCATTGATAATAATTTTTAATAATTTAGATCATGAATTCAATGAGTTAAAAAACTCATAATATATAAAATAATTTATGAATATTTATATTTATAAAATACATTTGTGAATATATATGTATGAAAGTTTATAGTGAACCACTCATAATCATTGATAATAATTTTTAATTTAATTTTAATTTAATTTTAAAATATATTAATATTTTTATATTAAAATACTCATCTTGAATTATAAAATGCAACATGCTTTTTACCTCAACTGCTAAGCTAATGGACTTCAAATATAATTTAGCCTTGAAAAACCCAATATATATTTTATAAGCTAATTTCATCACCATTTAATATTAAATACCAACTACATAAAAAGTATGCAGAGTGATTTGGAGTCAGACATCTCCTATTTGGCCTGTGGTGCCTTTAAGGTACGCATGTGTATGGAATTGTGTCATTACTCAGATGTATTTTGTATTAGACTTCGTGAAGATCCAATTGTTTGTAAACTAGCTCGGTTAACTAGGTTTTTTAAAAGTTACTCCATCCCACTTAGGCTCATTAGAGCATTAAAATATGTACCGTGTCTAGACTTAAAAGAGGTGCAATTTAAGCTTGAGTTCATACACTTCATAATTCATATAATCAGTTTGGAACTGGTTCTAAAAAAAATAATTTTTTAAAAATATATATTACTATCAGAAACATTATTTTTGGTTAATTATTTTTTTTTTAAATATATATTACTATCAGAAACATTATTTTAAAAAATAATACCCACCACCGTCATGAACACTTCGTAATCCATTTGTCTTTGAACTTGGATAGCGTCTCATGTTCTATACCTTGAACATAAAAGTTTCTTACAGGATGAATCCGGGACCTGTCCAAATTCAAACAATACACAAATCGCTGGATAGTATAAATTCCCACGCCATTTTCGTGTAAAATATGAATAAAAAAGAAACAGTCCACGTTTGCCCTGCTCCTGACACCATCCATGTGAATTAACTTTTCTCACTTGACTAGATATCAATCAAACGACAAACATGTTCATGTAATGTTAGATGACAATAATGGCATTGTGTCTTAAGTCAATATAGAAATACAGGTCAAAATCCTAGACAGCTTTGCAATGCTCCCGAAAAATGTTTTATAAAGATACGTCTTCCATAGCGTACAGCAACGGATTGTCTTATAAATCTAATTTAGTATGGGTGATGTATTTACGGTATAGTATATTTGAAACTCTGTAAATTAAATTTAATTTAGGCATTTTAATGGAATTTCATGTTTGGAACGCTCTTTACAATTAAAAATTAAATTTAAAATGTAATTTAATTTCTAAAAACACTACAAAAACAAATTAGAGATTAACTCCTGGTTTACCATTCCAAAAAAAAAAACTATTTTTTTTAGAATACTTATCTAGCCCTCTTTGTTTTTTAGGATCTTGGAAAAAATAAGACAAGGATAATTGAGGTAATAGGTAAAACAAAATGAATTGAACGTTATTTTTTTATATAAATATATGAATTTAACTTATTTATTAATTGAATTCAAAATAAATATAATTGAGTGACAGACCTTGAACGAAGTAGAAAATAAATCACAATAAATATAATTGAGTGACGGACCTTGAACGAAGTAGAAAATAAATCACCAATGTAGTTTCTCAACCGGAACATCTCCCGCAAGATTACTCCCCCACCCAGGGCAACATTATTATAATTAAAAAGCAGAAAATAAAAGGATTATGTTAAACAAAAGATATTTTCACGTGTTGCTAGTTAATGATTTAACCGTGTCAAACTTCATGATTACATTTGACAAATGATCATTCATGCACACAAAGCCTCCACCACCAATACTTTATTACAACTAGACCCAAAATTTGGTGGAGTTCAGCCGTGAGGATAAAGTTTCAGTGACGTGATTAACAAATTAAAATAAGATATAGTATATAGTCCAATACAAACAAGGTGATGGGAGAATAATAAGTTGTTAATTAATAAATTAAAAGAAATGGGAAAGCGAAATCTTATGCATAGATATCGACGACTATTAAGACCAGGACCCACCTAAAGCGGCAGCCGCGCATCCCCACTTCCACTTCGCTTGCTGGCGTCCACGTGGGACCCATGTTTTGTCTCCTTACCTTACCTTTTCGCGTAGGGAAAAAATGATTAAAAATGTTTTCACACACCATACGCTCGCGGGATCGGACGGCACTGCAACACGTGCAATTCCTGACACGAATCTCGAGATGTTTGTATGTGCCCGGTCAACATGGAATTACCTTTCGGTCTCCTCCTTCGCAGCTCGCTAGCTCCACGCGCTTTTGGTTTCCTTTTTTAGATTCTTCCTCCACTCGCGATTGGCTAAAATGTTTTCACACACCATACGCTTGATCACGAGTGAACACTATTCAAAGAAATCCAAAGCATCCGAATCAATTAGGGTAACAAGTTCTTCAGATTTTTGAAAAAGGGGCTGTTCGGGGAATTATCTTGGATTTATTTCGAGTAATTCAGGCAAAACAAAAAGGATTTCGAGTTACCCAAATTACCTGATCATTGTATATATATTTTTATTTATGTACTTATTTATAAAATCTTATAGTTAATTAACGGGCTTGTAATTTTTTTCTAAGTCTACTCTTGCTCAGTCGAGGCTTCGAAGACTTGTATCCTGCCTAATTTTTTCTAGTTAATTGAAAAGTAAAGTTGGGAATTTGTTTTTGAATAATTTAAGAGATTCTTTGAAATGGCAGTATTTTATTCGAATTCATCGAGTGCCTACCCTTCTCTTGACCGCCTCCTAAATTCTTCCATGGCCATGACGGGCAAAGAGAGAATATTTCTTAATCACAAGTTAACCCGCTCGAGTTACAAAGAGGGATTTACACATAAAATAACGTCTGTCCATAGCGTTTTTCTAATAGCCGAGTCAATTCTATTTTTTCTTTTTCTTTTTCAATTTTGCTGGTTCAAGGAACTTGCTTTCTCAAGCAAGTCCATGTTTTTCCTTGTATGATCATGGTGCGTGTACGCTAGATTTTCACGAGAGCAAAGGGGACTCCAATCCATCATCAACTCACCCTTCTGGTGAAGAATCATCGAGATTAGGCCAGCATGATGGTCAAATAAAAGGAACCCAAAAGGGAATGGCTCGAACATCCTGTATAATCGTTTCCATTCCAATGTTTTTCTTTTTACATTTTGGTCAAAAAAGCTATGCTCTCTATAAAGCAAGGCATGACCACCACACCTCCGTACCTTAATTGAAGAGAATATCTTTTTTATTGTTGAAAAAAAAAAGGAGGGTCTAAATCATTTGCCAAACACTACCAAAACCTTGCTGCTACAAAATCGTTTTTATCCTCTTATTGTAGTCAAGAACGGTAATCATGAATTGAAATCGAAGTCCAAACTTATCTCACTGTACAAGCTGAAGCTGCTGGTTTCCACAAACGCTTCAAACTTTTGATTTTTTTTTATATTTTTAAAATAACATAGTATTTAAAAAACTAGATAAAATAGCAGAGTTCTAGTTCGCCGCGTTCCCAACGGTAGTGATATCCATGGATATCGTGGTTTAGAAGCTCCATAATCCACCTTGTTAAACAGCCCATGATCCCCCAAACTCTTAAAAAGCAATTTCAATCGCCCTATTTTCATTATTTGTTATAGTAAACAGTTGCAGCCCCCGATAAAACCTTTCTATTAAATACAACGACAGAAGATGCCCTCGAGTGAAAGAAATTGAGACACTTGAAATATGTCGGGAAAATAAAATAAAATAAAAAATATAAGAAGAACATTTAAATTAAAAGGAGTGGCACACAGCATTGCACGGGTTGCTTGGCAATGCTTGGCAAGTAAAATTGTAAATCAATTGCTTTCAATACCCGCGGAAGGCAAAAGCAACCTAACAAATAAACAACATCACACTGTTTTCAAATAGTGGTTTACTTGCATAATTGGACAGAAGGTAATCCCATCAATTCACTCCAGTTTTAATATATATATATATTCACACACACAAAATTAAAGACACCAAACCCTATTTCCCAAGAGGGAATAAAGGTGACGCTAAAAACAAACAACAATATCGCTGCAATCCAGTAGCTATGATGATGACATCTGTCCCAATTATTGTTCACGATGAAGACAAAACCACTTGGGTGAAAGGGCATTCCTACTAATATCACTATCAACTTACACGCTTTCTCCAAAACAATCACAATCTTAACAACAGAAGCCGGTACTCGTGCTGTCCGTACGGACACATCACGGCCGACGGTTACTTGTTCTTACAAACTCCGGCGACCAGAAAATAAATTAACAGAAAATTGGGAGAAATTATGGTTATAATCTATTGAGTAAAAAGTTGAATAAAAAGAGTAATACAGTGTTTTTCAACAAACAACAGTAAGAAACAGGGTTTCCCTCACTGTCGCTAAAAAAGAGATCTGCCAATACGTATTAACATACGTGAAAAAGCAATAGAAAAAGAAAAAACTAAAAGATCACATAATTAACCTCTCTTTTTTTGGGTCCTTTTCTAGTCTTTTCTAATATAAAAATAAAAAAAGGCCAAAATTTTTTCTAAACAATCATGCAATCTCCGGTGGGGGTGGAAGGTTAAGATCAAGATCAACAGATCTTCTCGGAGTCTTGACATCATGATGATTCAAATCAACGACAGAGGATGAGTCAGAATCACTTAAGACCCCACCGCAAGAAAAAACCACCGGCAGGTTAGGATGATGATGATACCCATGATCGAAAACCATCCTTCGGTACTCACTCTTCATCAATGCATCAAAATAAACCACCTGTTGCTGATTCATCACCATCGGCTGAAACGGCAATCTAACGGTGGATACAGCGGGACCAAGATTAAGATCCAACGGTGCATCACTGCTACAAAACTCCACGGTACTACTTTGACTGGGACTCTGATTATTACCCCCACCACTGATATTCTTGCTGGCAGCTTTCTTGTTGTTGTCGATAGAGAGAACGTTTTTCTTAACGTTCTCGCATGATGGATATGGAAAGTTAGTCTTTGCCTTAGAACCACGGAACTCACGTGCAGCGTTATCGTACGCACGCGCGGCTTCCTCCGCCGTGTCGAAAGTGCCAAGCCAAACCCGGCTCTTCTTACTCGGGTCTCTTATCTCGGCAGCGTACCTTCCCCACGGCCTCTTTCTCACTCCTCTAAAATGCACTTCCTTGCCTCCTCCACCGCCACCGCCAACTCCGCCTCCGCTAGCTTTAACGGCGGCCGTCTTCTCTCTAGGCGCCATAATTAAAGAAAAAAACTTGTAGCTTTTACTTTTTGAAAAAGGAAGCGAGCATGAAAAAGAAAGAGGAGGGGGGTGGTTTTATACAGAGAATGAGACGGGGGAGTAAATGGGAAGGCAAGGGGGCGGGGGCAGTCAACGATGGATTTGACTGTAAGAGCTGGGGCGGCTATAGATTAGCTAGAAGAGTGTGGGTAAAGAAGAATAACACAGTGGTGTCCGAATTATATGGCATGTGGGATGACTAGAGAGCACGACCGTGAAGAGAGAGGGTATTTATGGTATATTATATTATTATACGGTGCTGTGTGGTATCATTCTTATCGGCATCTAACGGCTGTAAAATCACTGTAGATTGCGTGCGGTGGATTCATACCATTCCCACATTGCTCCACTGGCGCGTGCATTCATGATTTTTGCAAGGGGCGCCCCCACCAAAAAAAAAAAAAGCCTTCCCTATTTGGATTTCTCGTTGAGATAAAAAAGTCTCTTTCCTTTTAAAGATCCCTTGCATTTGGTGCTGATTTGAATTATTCCGACTTTTTATTGTTCTCGTAACAGTTTTTTTAAAAGTTATTTTTATTTAGAAAAATATTAACATAATATTTTTTTAAAAACAATTATTTTTAATATCTACCCATTAAAATAATTAAATAATTAAATATTTTTAAAAATATAAATGTGCCGCAAAAGAAAAAAAGCTCTTAAATATGTGTTTGGAATTCTGATAATTTTTATTTTTAAATGTATTTCTTAATTTTTTTCACTCAAAAAAATATTTAAATAGTATATTTTTTTATATATTTTTGTGTCAAAAAGTTAAAAAAATATTTAAAAATATTTTTAATTAAAAAAAATATTCTTAAAAAATATTATACACACATTACTAAACATACACCAGACAGTTAAGCCATGCTCTTTCGTCTCACAAGTAAAGCATTTGTTTAGGCTAATTACAAGAGAATCATAGAAAATATGTTTCATTTATAATTAAATTTTTATATAATGTGCCATTTAAGAAAAAAAATAAAATTCCATGCTAAGTATCTTTATTTCTTAAAAGTTGGTTGAGAGTTATACGATAAAAGAAATAGGAGTGCAGACAAAACCAAGATGTGTGTTGAAGACAATATTTAAAACTAAAAGTGATAACTGTAGCACTTCTTATTGTTTATAGGTAAGAGAAATATTCATAATTAATTTCCATTTTGATCACCCCACGAATGTATGATATCAACAATTGTTTTTGGTATCGTGGTAATTATTATAGTTGTAATTTAAAAAAATTATTTTATAAAAAATATTTTTAGTTAAAGTTGATTTAAAAAAGTATATATTTGTTTAAAATTATAGTTGAAATTGAGGTTAAACAAAAAATAATTTAATATGTTTAATTAAAAGAATGCCTTTAAATTTTTTTTTTTATATATATATTAATGATTTTTAATTTAAATATTGTAGATTTAACTATTGTTATTACATCATGAAATTAATAATATTGATATCAAATATTTTTTATTATTCTATTAAACTACGTGCAATTTCATCATGTACGAAATCTACTCAATAAAGACTATATTTTTCATGATTTCTTTAGTGCGCAACAATATCAAGTAAAATATCATCAAGAACAAAATTAAAATTGCGATTAAATTCTGTAAATATTATATTATCAAGCGATCCCCTTTCAATTTTTTGAATAAAACATAATTAAAAAGTAAAAATTAAATTTTTTAACTGGATCAAACCTAGCAATAACAAAATTGAGATTGTGATTAAATTCTATAAATATTATGTCATCAAGCGATCTCCTTCTAATTTTTTAAATAAAATATAATTAAAAAATTAAAATTAAATTTTTTAAACTAGATTGGACTTAATTCAATACACTTAACTTTAGACTAGACTTAATCCAGCTAAAACAATGAAAAATAGCACCATTTAATATGTAAAAAAATAGCACCATTTAATATGTAAATAGAGGATTCATTCTTCGTTTTTATTTAAGTGAATAGTGAAATTTTATTTTTTATGTTTATTTAAGTGAATAATAAAAATAAAACTTTTCACTAAATAAAAACAAAGTAAGATAAGAAGTATAAAAAAATTACTTCATCATCTACATCTACGGTTAAATCTTATTTAAGTGAATAGTGAAGTTTTATTTTCAGTGTTCACTTGAGTAAAAGTGAAAAGTAAAACTCTTCACTGAACAAAATTACAGCAGAATGAGAAGCATGAAAAAAATTACTTCACCCACTACTTATAATCAAACACCATGTCTAAGCGCTGTTTGGTAACGCGGTCTGTACTAGAATGATGCGGTCTACAACGCGGTGGTTGTTAGAGCAACCTATCAACCTCGGATCAGGGCTATGGCTTCCAAATTATTTGATACTCCCGAGCGAGATCCGTAATTAATGACTACCCTGCAGTTGTAGGTTCCATCTGTTGAATCTGAAAGCAATGGTGCCTTAACTGGCATCGCATCACTGGGCCCTCGCCGGAGGCAGGTGTGTGTATCTGATCTGTCATAGAATGATGCAGCAGTAAATAGACTGCAATTTTCGCAGCGTATAGTTGCGTTTAGATATCATCATGGCCCGATCAATTGCTTTTCGATACGAGTAAAATGCTTGAAAAGGGCCTTAACTTTAATCTTCTTCAAGCCTGGTAAGATTTAGGGTTTCCATACGGTCATCATCTGCATTGCAATTGATATTCCATTTCTAGAAACTAGCGTAAGTGGTGCATATCAACTCCTCCGAATGCATGTACGCCTGCTATATATTTTAAATATAATCAACGTCGAACTGAGATGAGTCCTCAAGCTAGCAGTTTTGCAGGCAACTTCGAATAGGACATTGCATGATTTACTTGGACATTACCTGTACCTGCTGATACAATGGAGCCCTAGCAACCCACGTTAAATCTTTCACGCCGTCATTAATATTGTTAAAAGCTACACGAGAACTCCATTGGCTGACTTGGTTTCAATATATTTTTAGTTCTTTATTTATTTATGTGAAGGGCATGCTACTGCCAATAGCATTATTAGTAAACACTGTGAGTAGGAACCCTTTTATTTTATATAAAAATATGAACATAAACAGACTTCAGATTGACAATATAAAAAAATGCCTTTGCTATGTTTTCTAGAGCAACCGCGGTAGAGGCACCAGACGTATGGCTGTCCACAATTTCCAAATTTCACACTGCAGAATCACTATGATCCACATTTCCCAATAATTCTCCTGCCAGAGATTTCACTAAAAACCGAGACCCCACAGCAAGGTATCCACGCGTCCAAATTGACTCCATTGACTTCATATATTTACAAACATCAAGTATATTAAAAAATAATTTTCTAAAATCCCAGAAATATTACAGAATCTCGTGGTCGTGGTTGCATGATTTAACTAATTTGTGCGGAGAGGAATGGAGGAAGCATCAGGCATTGATGTAGATAATGTGAAAGATTTGACAACATAACATTATTATTAAATTTTTTTAATGTCGTTTGATGACTCCCAAACATGAAAAACATTGACTAGTCAAGCAGGCACCTTCCCTCCCGCCTCCCTGTAGCGTGTTGACAGGCAAAACCTACATGCAACACATTGACCTGCAGGGGTCCCCTTGCGTTTTGACTCGTGTTTTTTTTTTTTTTTTGGTTTTAATAGCCAACGGTATTGGAATACCAGTCTGTGCAGAGCATGCTTGGAATCCTTGTAATAATTGAGTCGTAACCATGCCAATTTCCATCCACACATTGATTAATACATTTATATTTTAAAAATATTTTTTTATTTATTTTAGTATTTTGAGATCATTTTTATATATTAGTATAAAAAAAATTATTTCGATATATTTTTTATTAAAAAACATTTTAAAAAACAACTCATACAAAAATACCAAACTCTTAAAAAAATTCAATTTCCATGAAAATAATTAATTAATATATTTCAAAATAAAAAACACAACACTTCTATGTTATTTCATAAAATTATAAAAGTAAATGATACATTTCTATCCCAAATAAAAACTGTCATACTAAACTTTTCATATAAATAAAAAAATACTATTTATTTGTTGTGAAAAAAATCCATAACAATTATTGATGAATATTATAATAAAAAATAAATACGAAAGAATATAAAATTTAATGTGGCTTGACAATGCTTTGCATATATTTATGTAAGAAGCTTTTATTTTTTGCATATATTTATGTAAAGAGCTTTTATTTTTTAATAGTAGAGTTATATAATATGTATTTATAGTAAACACTAAATTGCCTAAAATAATCTAGTTATCTAATAAATCCTAACCATTTAATAAGTATTAATAATTTGCCTATAAGCCATAAACTATAACAATCTTTACATTGTTGGATAACTACTTTGTAAAAGAAAATTAAGAAAAACTCCACTTGAGATAATAGTTTGAAATGTCTTTCATCTAACTTTCGAAGATATTAATTAAGTGTAAGCAATACATGAACTTATCAGTGATAACAAGCTCTGTCAACATGTCTGCTAAATTTTTAAAAGTGTGAACTTTTTTAAGCAACAGTTCATTGAAAAAAATCAATTCCTTGATCTTATGAAACCTCACGTCTATTTACTTAGTTTTTGTATGATATATTTGATTCTTTACTAAGTAAATAGCACTTTAACTATCATAATGCAATTGAATTATACTTTGTTGAATACCTAGCTCTTTGACCAAACCTATAAGCCACAAGTCTTCCTTGCTACCCTCAACCACTACTATATATTTTAATTCAATGGTAGATAGTGCAACTAAAGATTGAACCATATAATTCCAACAAATAAGCTCCATATCAGAGTAAATACATAACCAGTGGTAGACCTCCAAAAATAAAAAATTATTTTAATATATTTTCGACTAAAAAACATTTTAAAAAATAACTCATACAAAAATACCAAACTCTTAAAAAAAATTCAATTTCCATGAAAATAATTAATTAATATATTTAAAAATAAAAAATACAACACTTCTATTCTATGTTATTTCATAAAATTATAAAAGTAAATGATACATTTCTATCCCAAATAAAAACTGTCATACTAAACTTTTCATATAAATAAAAAAATATTATTTATTTGTTGTGAAAAAAATCTATAATAATTATTGATGAATATTATAATAAAAAATAAACACGAAAGAATACAAAATTTAATGTGACTTGACAATGCTCTCATATATTTATGTAAAGAGTTTTTATTTTTTAATAGTAGAGTTATATAATATGTATTTACAGGAAACACTAAACTGCCTAAAAAAATCTAGTTACCTAATAAATCCTAACCATTTAATAAGTATTAATAATTTGCCTATAAGCCATAAACTATAACAATCTTTACATTGTTGGATAACTACTTTGTAAAAGAAAATTAAGAAAAACTCCACTTGGCATAATAGTTTGAGATGTCTTTCATCTAACATTCGAAGATATTAATTAAGTGTAAGCAATACATGAACTTATTAGTGATAACAAGCTCTGTCAACATGTCTGTTAAATTTTTAAAAGTATGGACTTTTTTAAGCAATTCCTTGATCTTATGAAACCTCACGTCTATTTACTTAGTTTTTGTATGATATATTTGATTCTTTACTAAGTAAATAGCACTTTAACTATCATAATGCAATTGAATTATACTTTGTTGAATACCTAGCTCTTTGACCAAACCTATAAGCCACAAGTCTTCCTTGCTACCCTCAACCACTACTATATATTTTAATTCAATGGTAGATAGTGCAACTAAAGATTGAACCATATAATTCCAACAAATAAGCTTTATATGTAAATACATAACCAGTGGTAGACCTCTTATCATTCAAGTCACTTACAAAGTCCACATCTATATATCCTACATATGGAGGACCACCATGTTGTTCACTAAACATGATACCATAATTTATAATACCCTTCAAGTATATGAAGATCCATCTGATTGCTTTCTAATGTTGTCTTCCTGGATTTGATACAAACTTGCTTACTGCATTGACTATGTGTGTCAAATCTAGTTTTAGACAAATTATAACATACATTAAACACCCCACAACACTAGCATAAAGAACTTTGTACATGTTTTTCACTTAATTATTTGTCTTTGAGCATTGTGCGATTGATAACTTAAAATGATTTGCTAAAGGTATACTCAATGATTTTGCATTGTCCATGATGAACCTTTCTAACACTTTTTCAATATAGCTATATTGAGATAACCATAATCTTCTGGTAGTGCTATCTCTGTAAATCTCCATCGTAAAAATCTTTTTAGCGGTACCCAAATCCTTTATATCAAGTTCTCTATTCAACAAAGTCTTCAACTTATTGACCTCTCTCATATTCTTTGCAACAATCAAAATATCATCCAAAGTCTTCAACTTATTGACCTCTCTCATACTCTTTACAACAATCAAAATATCATCTATATAAAACAATATATATATATATATGAAAGAATCATTATCAAGGTTTTTTATATAAAAACAACAATTATACTCATATCTTTTGTAGCCAATCTTAATCATGCAAGGGTCAAATTACTTGTACCACTGTTTTGGAAACTTTTTCAATCTATAAAGTGATTTCCTCAATTTACACAATAAGTATTCTTGTCCAGGTTGACTAAAACCTTATGGCCGTATTATATAAATTTACTTCTCCAAATCATTATGGAGAAAAGTTGTCTTGATATTTATATGCTCTAACTGTATATCAAAATGTTACACCAAATTTAACACTACCATGATAAAATTATGTTTGATTACAGAGAAAAATATCTCATCATAGTAAACTCTTTTATTCTATAAATAATGTTTTGTTACTAGACGAGCCTTGGACTTTATACCTTTTTTTTTCTTCTTAATGTTGCCATTTTCTTATTATTCGCCTATTTACATCTTATCTCTATCTTGCTTTTTGGAAGTTCAACCAACTCTTATGCATGGTTCTTATATAGAGACTTCATTTTTTATTTCATAACACCTACCAATTTATATTTTTATTGACTATGTAATGTCTCCTAAAAAGTAGTAGAATTTCTATAATTAGTAATACATGTATAAAAGATCAAATTTTCAAAACCATACCTGATGGGTGGTGACCTGATGGTGCATTTGGGCCTACCTAAAGCTACATTATCATGTTGTTGATCTTCTGAAATAGAACTCCCTGAATTCTCGAAGGTTTATTCCTTAATATAAATATCTAGATCCATCCACACCTCATAATCATTATTGTTATAATTTTTTGGCACTTGTTTCTTTTCTTCTTGAGTATGCTGTAACATGATTATTTTTTTTATTAAAAACCATATCTATATTGATCACCACCTTGTTTGCCTTTAGATCCCAAAGCTTGAAACCTTTAACCCCTTTTTAAT
Source organism: Populus euphratica (assembly GCF_000495115.2). Classification (NCBI taxonomy): domain Eukaryota; kingdom Viridiplantae; phylum Streptophyta; class Magnoliopsida; order Malpighiales; family Salicaceae; genus Populus; species Populus euphratica. The sequence continues at coordinate 792,857 of NW_011499874.1, read as the reverse complement.
ACCCCAAAAAAAGATACATTATCTAGAATTCACATTAAGCTTTAACCTCTTATCATTAAAAATTTGCACATAGACTGGACATCCAAGCACTCTCAAACCATAGTAGTTTATTAGACTCCCTATCTATACCTCTTAGGCTACTTTTCCATGTAATGCTACCCTAGGTAATTTTTTAATCAAGAAACGTGCTATATTTATTGTTTATGCCTAAAAGTTCATAGCAAGCCCTATATTCATTATGAGACACCTTAGGCTACTTTTCCATGTAATGCTACCCTAGGCAATTTTTTAATCAAGAAACATGCTATATTTATTGCTTATGCCTAAAAGTTCATAGCAAGCCTTATATTCATTATGAGACACCTTATTTTTTTTAGCTATTGTTATATTCATCATTTCTACTCCACCATTTTATTATGAGTATTATTGTCTGACCGGAGGCACTTGATCTTCCTCCCTATCTAATTTTCTATTTCTGTTTTTCATACCTTGAACTTGACAAATGTTTTTGACTTATATCGTATAAAGCACACCCAGACCTTTCGTGAATATTTATAAATGAAATTTATGAAATATATTTATCCTTCACATGATGCTAAGCTTACTGAACCCCAAACATCTATATGAACATAGTCAAGAATTTTCATTGTCTTGTGTGTGGCTGTCTTGAGCTACATCTTATTATGTTTTCCAAGAACTCAATACCTGCAAAAATTAAGTTTACATGTTTTAATCCCCTTAAATATATTCTTCTTATGAATCTCCATCATCTTACGCTTATCCATATGGCCTACTTGTTTGTGCCACAAGATTGTGCTATCTGTCTCAAATTCTATAACTACAACTCCATCTATAAATGTGGTACCTAACAATTTATAAATATTTCTTGGCAATCTATGTTCCTTTATGATTGTCATAACACATTCACTCACCTTTAGACTTGAAGCTGAATCAATCATGGTCTAAAATGCCTGATGAAATCATATTCTTTCTCAAATCTGGTATACGTCTAATATCACACAAAGTTATAACAAAACCATTAAGCATTTTAATTTTCATATTTTCTATTCCAATATCTTTGCACGGATCATCGTTACTCATCAGAATCAAATTAGAATTAACTAACTTGTAGTTGTTTAACCAATATTTATTAGGAGTCATGTGATAAGCAAATGTTGAATCAAATATCCAAGAATTTGTAGGATGATTTGAACTAGATGAAATAAAAAGCATGTCTTCACAACCGCTCTTTAAGTCTTCTTTCACTACATTCATAAACTTTGATAAACCTTCTTTGTTCTTTGTACCCCCTTATTTTTCTATGAATATTCTCATTTTATATGCCTTGTTTTTCCATACTTATAACACTGCATAACTTTTCTCTTCTTGGATTTGGACTGAGCTTTGTTGTTCCTTGATTGATTCCGGGACTTATTCTTCCATACTCTCGATTACTCCTCTCTACTAGCCCTTTGCCTTGTGAATTTTCATTGCTAGCTTTCTTCTTCAAATTAAAGCTTGATATAACACTTATAATCTCTTTCAATATGAAAGTTTCTTTTCCCCATTTCAGAGTTGTATCCAAATTTTCATACATAGGATAGGTAGGTTAGGAATTTATTAGTATCAACACCTTATCTTCATAGTTGAACTTCACATTAATTCATTTTAAATTGCTATCAATTTGACTGAACATATTGATATGCTAATTTAAATTTGTACCCTCTAGTATCTTAAGACTAAACAATTTCTATTTAAGATAAAGTTTATTCAACAATAATCTAGATATATAAAGACTTTTTAATTTTGTTCAAACTAGCATCGATAATTCCTCATCCATGACATGATGCTTCATGTAATTATCTAGAAAAAGCCTAATAGTTGCCACAAGCTTCACTTTTAGTTCTTGCCAATCTATATAGTTCATGCCTTCCGGTTGTTGTCTATATAACACCTTTACCATGCCTATTGTACCAACAAATCCTTCACTCTTATCTACCATAATCCAAAATTACATGATCCATCAAACTTGATCATGTCAAATTTTTTCAAAAGAAATCCCTGACATCATAAACAAATTCTGATACCAATTGTAGTGAAAAAACCTATAAAATTATTGATGAATATTGCAATAGAAGAGGAATCAGAAAAAATAAAAAATTTAATATGGTTCGACAATGTGTTTGCATCCACATGAATGATGAACTTTTATTTTTTATTATGTCAGAATAGGGTTGCATAATATGTATTTATAGCAGACCTTAAACTGCATAAGGAAACCTAGTTGTATAAGGAATCCTAACCATCCAAAAAGTATTAATAATTTTTCCTAATATCCCTTTACTAAACCATATAAGTGTTTTCCACACACTTTTAACCTATCAATCATCTATAATAATAGGGGTGGAAGGAAGGGGCAAGCAGGGTCCGAGTCCCTCTAAACACACACACACTGGATAATTAAGTGTGGAGGAAATTTTTTTTTTAAAAGGGGGTCCGAGTCCCTCTAAACACACACACACATTGGATAATTAAGTGTGGAGGAGATTTTTTTTTTTCTAAAAGATGAGTTTTCTTCCAGTAAAGTGCAATATTTTAATTTGATTTTCTTTGAATTATTTTACGTAGCCCTAATATAAATCCTGTAAATATAAAATCATTACTTTGCACTATAAATTCTGCAGCCGGTCTAAAATAAAATATAAATAACAATCATAAGTAAAATTTTTTAATGGAAAGATTGAAGTAGAGCCACCAATTAATTTATTTTTCCTCAAACAAAACAAGCCAACTCAAATTTAAAATCTACTTTTGTTTTGATTTAAGATGTTTGTTAATCATTTGATGAGGTTTTTTTTATATATAATTCTACCATTTTTGCTTTATTTTTTTCTTAGATCTGCTAGTTTTATTAATTGTTTTTTTGAATTCTTGTTATAGTGCTTTTTTTTAATTAATTAGATATATTTTATTGGTTTATTTTGATTATACTTGTATTTTTTTTTAATATTTTGTTTTTAGCAGAGCCACCAAAATTATTAATTTTTTCTCACGATATATGTTTTGATTTTAGGTTGAACCATGAACAAAATCAGAAGAATTTGACTTTTTTTTTAAAAAAGAAAAAATTGATAACTCGCAGCCTAATGAACCAACTCCAATGTGTAATGTTAAAGTTATGGTTGAGCAACTCCAATGCATTTCAGTTTACAAAGAAGCCGCGTTGATTAGTGAGAATCATTCTTTATTATTTTTTGCTTTACTTCAAAGTTTATCGAACATAAATAATGCTTTGCTTTAACTAATATTTCTTATATATTTTGAATGTTTATATTTGATAGATATAAAATGCTTTACTTCAAAGTTTATCAAACATAAATAATGCTTTGCTTTAACTAATGTTTCTTATATACTTTGTATGTTTATATTTGATAGATATAAAGACATGTTTATATTGATAGATATAAAAACCAACAATATTAAAGTGACAAATATAATATGAAGATGAAATTAACTTCGTTATTTTGACTTAATTTAATATTTCTTCGAACCTTTTACTTTATACAAAATTCAAGATGAAATTAACTTCGTTATTTTGACTTCATTTAATATTTCTTCGAACCTTTTACCTTATACAAAAATCATTATATGTTTATAATAAATTATTTAAATAAAACTAAACTATACAAGTATTTTTTTACAACTCATGTATAATAAATTAAAATAAATATTATATCTTATTATATTAATTTTAATCCCTACTAATAAATAATCTTAGCTCCGCCCTATCTATTAACAAAACAAGAAATAAATCCCAACCCCTTAATCTAGTTGCATTTCCTAACTCATTAATCATCTCTCTTTGCTCCACTTTATTATATGACCATGAGCCACAACCTGCAATGTTATTGATATGCCATATTACAATTTTTTTACATATACTTTTTTAAAATATTTCTTTTTTATATTATAAATCACTTATCTAATGAGTTTGAATTAAAATTATTGTAGAAAAACCCATAATTATTATAAATACCGGGACTTTATGAAACAATTTAATTAATCATAATAAATTTAAATATTAAAAAAGAATATAACAATATTAAATTATCTAAATGTAAATTATACATCTATTTAATACATGTATATTTTCTATATTATTTTTATTTAAATGACCATTATATATTTATTTAATACAAGTATTGTTTTTATATATTTTCAATATAACTTTTTGAACCGTTTTGTTTTCTCCTTTCCTAATATGTGTTTCTTATATAACTCCTTTTTTTCAATTATACTATGTTTCTTATATTTCTTGTCTTTTTTTATTCAATAAGCAGTCTTGTGATTTTCATATAACATATTTAAAACATATTTTCTATGCAACTTCTTTTTCACATACAAAAAAAAAAAACATTTTTTTTTAACACTACGTATTTTTGTCAAAAACCATCATAGAAAAACATTTGATTTTAAGTATATGTCTCAAGACCATAGAATTTTGTTTTTCTCAATCCATCATGGAATAACCTCATTTTACTTTATTTAATAAAAAAAGACCACATTGCTAGTCAATCCCTCTATAATATTTTAAAAAAGTCTTCTATCATGTCCATAACATTTCCAGATATTAAAAATAAAAGAATTTAATCTTTATTTTTATTTTTTCAAAGTATTTTAAGCCATGGATATTATATTTGTTAATATCTGATCTTGAATATAAAATTATAATATAAAAATATTTAATAAAACTTGAATAATTCATAGACAACGAACATGTTTAAAAATAAATCTCTGATCAAACAATAATTTTGCAATATATACAAGATGTGGTAAGTGGGATTTGAACTATTAATCTCATGAAGAAGCATTTTATGAGGAGCTCATGTACCCTAATGTATGTTAATTCTGTATTTACAATAATTATAAAAGTTACAGATAATTATTAATCTCGAGGGGCAATTAACCAATAGATGTCGAAGGGAAAGCAAGGCTGCTACGGTAGCCTCGGCCCCTCGAGTCAACAAAAGCATTTTGCATGCAGAACATCCATGGAAGAAGCGGAAGCGGAAAACCTTTACTCAACGTGCTAACTTATGAACTTGAACACGAAAACTTGAAAAGGTTAGGACAAGATTCCTTTTTTAAAGTCTAAACACCACGTTTTTTCCCTTCCCAATTTCCTGTAATTAAGAAATTCTACGATATCCATGTACTTTAATTTTATAAGTATGTTTTACTTTAAAAAACATTAAATTATGTTTTTATAAGTGGTTTTTTTTTATATAATTTTAACAGCCACTATCAAAAATAAAAAAATCTAAATATATATATATATATATGTTCAAGCAAAAACACTTTCAAACACAAGACACGAACACAATGTATGGAAGGGGGGGTTTTATTTTTTGGTAGAAAGATGTAAAGCTAAATACAATGAATGACAAGAAACAAAGGCCGGTAAGGTTACCATGTTGTTGAACACCTTCATCCCTTGCAGAAGCAGCACCCGTTAATTGTCATAGGATGTATGTTAAGGTTAAAGCATCCTATTCATATTTGAGTTTTTTTGACACCCTTCTGTAACTCTATGACAGCCAAATGCAGCATATATTGGATTTCTTTAACTCTTTAAATGCAACTAAACTAAATAATGTTTTAATTTCATATTCGAGTATTTAGTTTTATTACTAGATTCTGATTATATTTCTATTTATATATTTTTTCCTCATTCTCTAAACAAGAAAAATAAGAAGAGTCAACAGCAGTAGTTTTCTTTTAAAAGATAAGGGGAAAATTGAATGAAAAAAATTTCGAATCATTTGAAAAAAAATTGGTTATTACATTGTTCAAACTAACAATGTTTTTAATGCAGGAATTATTCTTACTGAATCAATTTTTAATGTCTGGTCCTAATTGAAGAAAATATGTTTTGTTAAAAAGGGGAAAACTCTTTTATATTCGGGGCAAAATCAAGCCACCTGTAATTTTGGACAACAAGCTAGTAATGATGAGAATTAAAAAGGTTATTGATGTTTACAATTCAAGAATTTATGAAGCTATCTATATTTAAGCTTGTTGCCCACAAAATCTAGAATGCTTTATTAACAACTTTCTATTATAGAAATTAAAAAGGTTTTTTTGAAGTTAGACCACCATGACAGAATTGTCTTGAAAGACACTAATGACAAAGAAACGTAATAGAATTCCATCGAATGGCTAAGGATACATATATTCCTTGCTGGATTGTATAGTGACTTTGAACAAGTTCGTGGAAAGATTTTACGTAAAGAGCTGATTCTGGTCTTTGAAGGATGCTACGTTTTGGTTTGACGAGAGGTAGTGCATCAGATAACTTTGAAGGGGCTTTGAAAACTCTGATGCTTTTGCTTTCACGGATTAAGAACATCAGGACAAGACCAGGCCACATCAGCCTGGAAACAAGAATGGTCACAAATGCACTCACTGCAATCAGACTAACAATACCAAAAGTCAGTGTTGTGAACTTACGAGATATCTCGAATGACGGGATCATACTCGTGATTCATGAAAGAAGAATTCCAAGAAGACCTCCACTGCAACAATTATTGAGATAAAAACAGAATATGATGTTATTGAAAAAACCCTAGCATTGGTAGTAGTTGTAGATTCATTATATTGGGGTTTTATATATTTCTACATTTATTTCTAATAGCAGATGAATAATTAATTCTTGTGTTACATATCGTATGATATTTAATTCTATACATGTCTCGCATCTAAATTTATCCTCATATAAATTTGTTTCTATAACCCCTTATATATCAATTAAGTTTAAATTTGAATAAAAACCTACATATATTTACATCTTAATATATTGGGTCTATCTAAATTTTCTAAGTGAATTATATTAGTTTATTATTTTTATTGATGACTTCACTAGGACGACTGATGTAGATATAAATGTGCTTAATAAAATTCAAAGTTAAGATAAAATTTTTTATAATACATTAGTTATTCAATTGAGCTTATTTTGAAGAAAAATATAAACACAAAAAAAATAAAAAATAAAATTTATGAACTATAAAAGATAACAATAATATCTCTACCTAGAATTCTTCTCTTCAACTTATATCTCTCTATTTTTTTTTAAGTAAACCCCATATAATAACTAATAAAATATTACTAATTACTTTGACACCGTGAAATTACTTATTCTATGACATGGTTTTCCTTAAGGTTGGTAACTTAATTTTCTCTTTCTCAGTCAAACATCACAGCTGCCATTCTCATTTTTCGAGATGTAAGAAATTGTTAGAAGTTGAAATTCTTTTCGTTTGTTGAAAAGGTATAAGTAATTTTTATTTATGTTGGGTCAATTCTCGCAATTTATGGTATAGACTTTAATAATTAGTGACTTAAGCCGTGTTGTTTTGGAATAAATTATATCATCTAATGCTTGTAATACTTTCTAAGAAATTGCCAAGCCTGGCATTTTGATCTCGTTTTCCTTCATACAGAAGTGAAGTTGAAATCATAAGGTTGCCTCTAATTATTTTATGCCCTGCATAGTTTTGCTTTGCTTCCTTAGTTTCATCAAGTTCCGGCTGCCATTGACAGGAAAGCGAGTTATGGATTAGCCATTTTAGGGCCAGCTCGATCGGGCCATTGAAATCCAAAGTTCCATTTAGATGGGCCGACAGTCACCCCAAATCCTTTTGTAGCTAATATCATAAATATGTCATCCCATACAAGTCCATTAACCTTTTTTTGACCTTCTGAGCCTCTTCTTACTAGGCATTGAAACAATGCATTTGATAATTGTCTTTTTTTAATTTCATCTTGCTTTATTTTTTTATTTTAATATTTGATCTCATTGTTTAGAAAGAAACAAGTCAATTATCCATGCATTGCATTGTAATCAAGATCCAAACCATTAGACAATATTAAGCAAATTAATATTTTAGGTGCGAAAACTTCATTTGGATCAATTTTATATTAGTTTTTTTTTTAACATACCTTAAAAAGGGTTGAATATGTGAAGGAAAAGGTTAATTAGAAGACATGTTGGTTTGGTAGTGACATTTTAATTCAAGCATGTATATAGAATGGATGGATTTGGCTGCCATAGTAAAATTAATTTTTCACCTGAGATGGTGGATTTCTGCCTTTTGATTCTCTCATCTCTTCATTAATTCTAGGTTCCTAAAATAGATCATAAAAATTAAAACAAGAAAATTGCTCAAACAAAATATCTTAAAGAGAGACTAAACTACCTATATAAGAGTCACTCATCAAATACAACTGCATGTTGCAAATATCAATGGAGGAGAGGTTCAAATGTTAGCTTACCACTTAAAAAACCTAGCCATGACCACTAATAAAAAAAAGTTAGGCATAAAGAAATCTTATATCTAGTTTTTCTCTATTAAAGAAAAGGAGGAAAATTATGCAAAATAGGCAAACATGAGTGTTGTAATAGAATAAAAGATATTAATGCATGGCAATGGATTTGAGGTGATGATACATAAATCATATCGCTAAGATAAAAAAAAGAAGAAGACATTATATAATAAGTAAGAAAGAGAGAGAGAGTCGCTGAAGATAAATTAAAACTTTTATTACCCGAGAAAGATAAATTTTTATTGAGTTGATAAATATAATAGGCTATATAATAAGTAAGAAAGAGAGAGAGAGTTGCTGAAGATAAATTAAGAGTTTTATTACCCGAGAAAGATAAATGAAAATTGAGTTGATAAATATAATAGGTATAAATTAAGTCCAACAATTAAATATCACTTGGAGTGCCATGAAGAAAACCCCCCTCCCCTCTTTAAAGAAAAAAAAAAGTGATAATTACACGTAATATTCTTAGTTATTTGTTTTCACTTTGCTTATATTTTTTTTCTATAAATTATGTTGTTAATAATTTTACAATAAATAATAATTAGTATTTTGAAAATAGCTTTAATAACTTTTACATTCATGAAACATTACTATTTATTGATTGATTTGTTAAATCTATAATCTATGGTATGCATTTTGAAATTTAAAAATACAATAACAATGCATGAAATATAGTCGTGAATATTATCTTAAGCTTTGATTGTTATCTTCTAGAGATTTGATAGAGTTTTTATTTATATGCTTCTTGGCTGGTTAGAATATTGATTGGGTGGATTGTTCTTGCTAGATTTATGCTTGATCCTTGGCTGTGTTTTATGCATATTTGATTCTTGACTTAGTGCATGATTGCAGCTCAATGGATGGTGTCTTAATAGCCTCTTGTAATCTCAATAAGAATTCATTAACATTGAGAGTGGTTAGAAGAAGGTTAAATTTGAGATTATGAAGAGGTTTATTGAATTTATTAGCTTAGTTCATCTAATGAAGAAATAAATTTAACATGGAAAGCATTAAAGTCAACTAGATCACGGATAAAATAAAAATCAATTTCAATGTGTTTTGTAAGTGTATGAAACACTGGATTGGTAGGTTGTGCTGATGTTATCATACCAAAGGGTAGGTGATGAGGAGGGGGGAAAACTAATTTCTCGTAAAAGATATTGAGCCATATAATTTCAGTAGTAATGTTTACAACAACACGATACTCAATTTAAATGCTATTGTAAGAGACTGTCAACTATTTATGAGAGTTTTAAGAAAGAAGAATGGATTCAAAAAAGATGAAATAGCCGCTATTAGATCATTTATCATTAGTAGAATCAACCTAGTCAGTATAAAAAAGGCATAAAGCTAGGTGTTGTTGTAACAATTAAAAAGAATACTATAATGTATAGTGTTTTTAAGATAACGTAGGATTCGTTTAACAACACTTAAATAATTAATCGTTGAAGAATACATGAACTGATAGACCTTGCCTATAACATAAAATATATTTGGGTATATGAAGAAAAGGTATTAAGAGATCCAACTATGATATGATACGTTGTAGGATTTAAAAATGAAGCATCCATAAATTATGATAATTTTATGAAAAAGGCTATAGGATGAGAACAATTTGGTATTATATGTATTAGTTTTATAAAAAAAGGTCAGTAATGTAGTGGCATTGATTTAGAATGAAACCATGGAAAGAGTTTGTGACTCAATACCTTAAAAAAAACTCAATCAATCAAGATCTTTTAAGGTATTTTTTTAAGTGAAGTTAGGTGATGAGAGTTTGGTTATAACAAATATTTAGACTAGTACTAAGAATGTCATCTATATAAATTAAGACAGAGCTTGATGCAAGTAGATTTGAGAATAAAGAGAGATAAGTCATTTATGAAGCTAACAAGTCTAAGGAAAAGAAGCTTGAAGTTAAGCCTAGAAAAACATGCATGTTGTGCTTGTTTGAAGTTGTATAGTACTTTATATAAAATATAAAATATGATTAGGGAGTTGAGGATAAGAGATGCCAGGTGGTGAAGTCTTGTAAACACCCTCACTAAGAACACCATGTAAAAATGCATTTTTAATATCGAGTTGATGTATAGGGTTTTAAGTTTGGACTATATGTGAGAGAATAGTCTAGATGGTAACTGGTTTGATTACAGGATTGAAAGTGTTATCATAATCAATATTTTGTTATTGATGAAAGCTTTTTACAACAAAACAAGCTTTGTAAATAATACCATTAATATGATGTTTAATATGAAAATCCATTTACAACTGATAATATTCATATTAGGTTTGCGAGGAAGCAATATCTAGCTTCAATTATGCATATTAGCAAAAAATTTATTAGCCATAACACTGTGCCATTTTAGATATTCAAAAGAAATAATAAAACAACTTGGTTAATTAATTTGAGCTCCAATAACAAAGAGTAGAGCATGTTTGGTTAGAGCTATAATATATAAAAAAGAGTTGTTTAGGTTTGAAAACGTTATTGTGTGACCTTGTTGTCATTTGATGACATGGAAGTAGACAAATGTAATTATACCCATTTGATATTGATATAAAGGGAGGGAAGATTGGATATGATTGTAGAGAGTTGTTAGTATTTTCTGCAATACACACTGATGAAGATTGAGGCTCAGTACAAGATGGTGATAAATAGTAAGGACTCTCTTGAGAGTGTATCCATGAAACAGAAAAAGTATGTAAGAGTAAAAGGTGAGGGACGTGATACAATTTAACCCGGTTAAAGGTTAGAGCTTGAACATTTAAGGGATTAATAAATGAGAATTGATTTTCATAAAAAATGGTATGACATGAGACAAAAATATGACTAGTAGATTGATAAATGAGAATTAATTTTCATAAAAAAATAATATGACATGAGATAAAAATATGACTAGTAGATTGATAAAGACATTTATAACCTTTGTGATGAGAGTTATAACCAAGGAATGTATAGAGAGAGTCATGCAAATCAAGTTTGTGATGATGGTATGGACAAAGATATGACCAACATGCACATTCAAATATTTTTAGAAATTAATAGGTAGAAGTGCGATGATATAAGAGTTTAATAGAAAAAATATGAAAGGTGATATGTGAGGGAAAATAATTGATACTATAGGTATATATAATAAAAACTTTATCCTAGGATATAAGCATCAAGAATAATAGCAAGACTAGTTTCAATAATATGGCAGTGTATACTTCAATAAAACCATTTTGTTAATGAATATAAGAAAAAGTTATGCAATGAGTAATATCATGAATTTTTAGTTGAGTGTGAAGACAATAATATTCACCACCATAATCTTATTAAATAACTTTTATTTTATGATTAAAGTGTAAACACCCTCACTAAGAACACCATGTAGAAATGCATTTTTAATATTGAGTTGATGTATAGGGTTTTGAGCTTGGACTATATATGAGAGAATAGTCTAGATGGTAATTGGTTTGATTACAGGATTGAAAGTGTTATCATAATCAATATTTTGTTATTGATGAAAGCTTTTTACAACAAAACAAGCTTTGTAAATAATACCATTAATATGATGTTTAATATGAAAATCCATTTACAACTGATAATATTCATATTAGGTTTGCGAGGAAGCAATATCTAGCTTCAATTATGCATATTAGCAAAAAATTTATTAGCCATAACACTGTGCCATTTTAGATATTCAAAAGAAATAATAAAACAACTTGGTTAATTAATTTGAGCTCCAATAACAAAGAGTAGAGCATGTTTGGTTAGAGCTATAATATATAAAAAAGAGTTGTTTAGGTTTGAAAACGTTATTGTGTGACCTTGTTGTCATTTGATGACATGGAAGTAGACAAATGTAATTATACCCATTTGATATTGATATAAAGGGAGGGAAGATTGGATATGATTGTAGAGAGTCGTTAGTATTTTCTGCAATAAATGGTGATGAAGATTGAGGTTCAGTGCAAGATGGTGATAAGTAGTGAGGACTCTCTTGAGTGTGTATCCATGAAACAGAAAAAGTATGTAAGAGTAAAAGGTGAGGGACGTGATACAATTTAACCCGGTTAAAGGTTAGAGCTTGAACATTTAAGGGATTAATAAATGAGAATTGATTTTCATAAAAAATGGTATGACATGAGACAAAAATATGACTAGTAGATTGATAAATGAGAATTAATTTTCATAAAAAAATAATATGACATGAGATAAAAATATGACTAGTAGATTGATAAAGACATTTATAACCTTTGTGATGAGAGTTATAACCAAGGAATGTATAGAGAGAGTCATGCAAATCAAGTTTGTGATGATGGTATGGACAAAGATATGACCAACATGCACATTCAAATATTTTTAGAAATTAATAGGTAGAAGTGCGATGATATAAGAGTTTAATAGAAAAAATATGAAAGGTGATATGTGAGGGAAAATAATTGATACTATAGGTATATATAATAAAAACTTCATCCTAGGATATAAGCATCAAGAATAATAATAAGACTAGTTTCAACAATATGGCAGTGTATACTTCAATAAAGCCATTTTGTTAATGAATATAAGGAAAAGTTATGCAATGAGTAATATTATGAATTTTTAGTTGAGTGTGAAGACAATGATATTCACCACCATAATCTTATTAAATAGCTTTTATTTATGATTAAAATGATTTTTAACATGACATTTAAAGTAGATGAATATTGATAAAATATCATACTTGAATTTGTTAGAAAACAACCAAATAAACCTGGATAAATCATCAATGAAAATGATATAATAACAAAATTCATTAATTGATCATTGAGGAGCAATACCTCATAAATAAAAAATAAATCAAAATTATTTTTTAAAGACACTTAATAATGATTCAAATGGAAGACAATGACCGTTGCCAAGTTGGTAAGCATTATAAATAATAATAAAGGTCTAACATATAACTAGCAAATTATGTCCAAATTATTTCTTTGATTATTCTTAAGGAAAAGTGTCTAAGATAAGCATTTAATTGAGTGAGTGATACATTTATACTAAGAAGAGCAGTGAGATGTTTGATTATTTTTTAAAGATTATAAAGATAATAAAGACTGTATTTAATATTAATTTTAAGAAGAGTGAGTTCCAAATACTGAACATTGTTAGAAAACAAATTCAAAATACAATTCAAAATATACATGATTATCTTTAACAAATTATTTTTTAAAGATTATAAAGATAATAAAGACTGTATTTAATATTAATTTTAAGAAGAGTGAGTTCCAAATTCTAAACATTGTCAAAAAGAAATTAAAAATACAATTCAAAATATACATGATTATCTTTAACAACTTGATAAACAAAATATTTTTATTTATAATTGGAACATGAAAAGCATTATAAAAAAATAATTGTTTAGTGGGGTAATAAATAATAAAAGATCCAATAGATGGATATACAAACCTTTACCATAAAAAAGAAGGATCAATTATTTTTTGATACTGTAAACTTTATAATAATAAATATTTTGGAAATAACTTTAATATTGGTTACATGCAAGAATCATTACTATTTATAGGTTAATTTGTTACATCTATAATCTATACATGGTATATGTTATGGAATTTTAAAATATAATAAAACAATATGGAATACAATTATGGATATTATCTTCATCTTTATATAATTTTTATTTGCTGAAGATTTGATTGAGTTATCATTTACATGATTCTTAGCTGGTTTGAATATTGACTGGATAGATTGTTTTTACTGAATTTATGTTTAATCTTTGATTTTTATAGATTTGATCCTTTACTATATGCTTGTAGCACAATGAATAATGTCTTAATATATAACATTCTATATTTTCAGTTTCTCAAAAAAAAAAATATAATGTCTTAATATATAACATTCTATATTCTCAGTTTCTCAAAAAAAAAAATTCAATAAAAAATCAAATTATTTATATTATTGCTTTTATATGGTATTTAAAAGATTAAAAACCTTTTATATCACAACTTTAATATTGAATTAGAAAAAAACCTACCCACCATGGATAACTTATTTTTCTTTCTTTTCCTTTTAGTTTTCAATCTTCAACAAGCCCTCAAGATATAATTGGAGCCATTATCTTCCAATGACGCAAGATGAATGAAGGAGCTGATTCTACCATTTCCTGATTGTTCAAAGGAGGAAGCATATATAAATCAAACAACTCTTTCAACACTTGAAAAGTAACAAGCATATAAAAACACAACTTATATTTTAGAAAACCAGTACTCCACAGCCATAAAAGTAGAATGGCAAGCTGCGACAACAACAACAAGCTATTATTTTTGAACAACCAGCTCATTGTTAAGGAGATATGAACATCCAATATGAAAAATGGTAGATTATAACTAATACAACTTGGGGCATTATGTGCTTCTCTGCAACCAAATGTCAAAAGCATTGGCAGAAATATTCAGACAAGCACAATTATTTTCCATCAAATATGAACATCATAAAGGCAATGAAATAGTCCTGGTACTGTCGTGATGAGGAGTGATGTGGGAAGAAAATTGACTCCGAGTATAAAAAATTGACAAGGTCCAAATTGATCACAATTTCCATACCTAGCATCCACATTGACAAGTAAAAAAAATATCCCTCAAGTGTGTTATAGGTAAAGGATTATAGGTGAAGGAGTACATAATTATTAATTTTAGAATTTATAAAATTAATTAAAATACATATAGATTAGTTCAAACATCTATATTAATAATAAAAATAATAATCTCAAGTCAAGTGTTATACACCAATAACATTTTTTATTATGAAATCCTCTACAAAGAATAATTTCCCGTTACCAACGTGATTGAAATATACAAACCTATATAAAGGAGTTGAGACTCCTCTAGCTGAGTAAAAACAATGGTGCAAATAAAAAAGCAAAAAGAAAAGGAGAGCATCTCACGGAAAAAATAAATCAAATCAAAAGTCTTGCAATCCGCATGCATTGAAACTTCCTTGGCTTCTTCATATAGCCATCAACATATTTAATAATCAATAGATTATCATAATATGTTAATCAATAAAGTAATTCTTGAAGCTCTTGAAGGGAAAACGGGTTTTGAAAATCAATTTAGGTGTTTTTTAGGATTTTAAAAAAACAAAAGATATTTAACAATTAAAAATTTGAGCGAAATGCACTAGATCCTTGAAATCCAATGGCCAAAAATAATATCGTGCAAAAAATCAATAAATTTGGTATTCGATTGGGTGCAAATTATTGGGACAAAGGAGAGAAGATGGTGTCAAAAAAAGATATAATGTGAATTGAAGAGAGAGAATAGCTGATATGTTATTTGGTATAAAATATATATTAGGGTAATTTGGTTATTTTGTTTAATTTGAAAATTTAAATTGATTTACAATGTAAACTATAATTTCTAAAATAAAAATAACAGTAAAGTGAAAAAAAAAACTAAATTATGGAGTGTAAAATATAATTTATCCATAAAAAAATACAAAAAAACTCAATCCAAAAAATAATACATTATCTTATAAATTAAAAGAATTAGGAAAAAGGAACACTGTAATTCACTGGTGAATTACACTGTTGAATAGTTTTTTAATTTAATTGATTATTAAACTTTATTTCTTTGCAATCCAATCCTTCCAATTTGTATTATAATGTTTCTATGTGTCAAAAATTGTTTTCTCTTTGCATCTTGTCACATATACCAAGTATCAATGAGTATTTTAGTGATATATTAAAGTTCGATTTGTGAAGTAGAATTTTAGGTTGTAGTTAATTTTTTTTTAAAAGAATAAGAATCAATTTCTTTTTTTTTAAGAAAAAAACAAAATATACCCTAATTAACCTCTAAGATAAAATAAATAAAAACATATAAAATAAGAAGAAAAATTTGGGTTAATATTTGCACATGCATTTATATTTTGCTTTTAGTAGAAAGATTAACCATCTCTTTTAATATTTAATTAGTTTTAAGAACTTTTTTTTATCTATCAATTTATATATTTTATAATTTATTTTATTAAACCTAAACAACATCATGCCGTTTCTCAATTAAAAAACTAATATTACGATACCAAAAACACACCCATGACTTGAATGTGTTCTTCCCTTGCATAAAAAATTAACTTGAAATCTTTATCAGAGGCGTGAATTATATACATAACTAGTGTATTTATATAACATATTGAAGTATGGAACCCAAACACCACCCAAATCAAATTTTATATGCCCCGTGACTTGCTCGTCAAGTTCAAGTTTGGTAATATTAATTTTTGAGATGCTTTTGCAAAAGTATTTATGGTGAAATTAATGTGTTAATGGATGTTGAAGAGGGGTGTCTTTGAGAATAATTAATACTTTGTAGATCTAATTAAGGAATCATGTTTTAGGAACCCAATCTAAACATATATTATAATTGTTTTCTGAATAATGTTTGATTAATTTTTATTGCTTTGCTTTTACGACATAAAATGATGAACATGGATTGTACTATAAATACTTAAAACAGTTGTATTTCATTCATATTAAATAATATATGACTTCTTAAATCACGTAAAATGTGAATATATATTTTTCACTCTATGATGTTGGGTGATGGTTCTATTTTTTTTTGTTTTATTTAACAAAAAGAATAATATTTTTTTATTAGTGGGGGGAAATAAAGATTTTATTGGAGTCGTCATCTAGTAATTTGAGAGAATTAGAAATCCAAAATTAGACACTGCTCCCAAAAATTCAGGTACTGAGTTAGTTATAATTAAGGGAAGGTAGACACCACCCTTAAAACATCCTTTCAGAAAAAGGTTACCCTTATTTGTGTATTTTTTATTTGATTCAAATGCTATTATATTTTGAGCTTATTTGTAAATTTTTTAAAATGGTTAACGTCGGTCCCTAAAAATAGAAGACGTTAAAAATGACATCAGTCCCTAAAACTAGGAGATTTTGTCTAAAATGTCGACGTTTGTCCTAAAAAGGAGAGTTACATCTAATTTATCAAAAGAAATAATAATGGACATAATCCATATTTGGTATTTTACTTTTTGACATCGGTCCTTTTCTGTAAATAAAAGAGACGTGTCGACAAACAATATTTATTTATAAAACACAATTATTTTGATATTGTTGAGAAATAGGTATAACCATACTTGAGAATCGAGCTTTGGACCCATAAATAATAACATGATAAGATGGGTGTTGAACCCGCGTTGTTATTCCGTTTATATTTATTTTTGTTTTTTTTTTAATGTTTTCACGACATGTAAGAAAATTTACAAGCATTTATATATATAAAAATATAAAAAATAACATCAGGAACCCCAAAAAATTACCTGAGTGTCACTATATAGGCAAAATACTGAAATACCCTTGAATTTCTCAGAAATTTACAAAAATATCACTGGCAGTGCGTGTGGCCCACGCGCGGTTACTGTTGGAGGGGTGAAATTTTCTGGCAAGATTTCCGGCCAAAAAATGGTTGATTCTGGTAGATCTGAGGCGAGGATTCTGATGGCGGTGGTCTCGATGACTGTTGATTGCTGACGAGGGGGAATCGTCCGTTTGAAGTTTCGGTGGCTGACGAAAATTGTAGCCTTTTTTCGGCCAAATGGGGAGGCAAAAACACTGAACACAGCGGGGGTTCTGCTTTATAGGAGGCTAGAAACCTTTTATGTGGTGGTTCGGAAGCTTCATATGGTCGTAAATGGGAGATCGGATGAGAGAGAGAGAATCACTGGCAATAGGAGAGAGAGAGACTTTGAGATTTGCTACGGTGCGAACGAGCGAATGTTGCACCGGTGCAGCTGAAGTCTGTGAACCGTTGGATCTTGCATGAATTGATCTTACGACTGTGATTGGCTTGATCTACAAGTTGATTTGACGGTTCGAATGGACGACGTTTTGATTTGGTATGGCACGGTGTACCGAGTGTTTGGTACACCTGATGACGTGGCGCAACAGGATCGAATGACAGATTATTTTAAGGGCTGAGATGCATTAAGGTTTTAATTTAGTGTGGCCCTATTGTATCCTATTAAATCAAAGGTCTAGATTTAAACACTATTAGATCTAACGGTTAGGATATTTTTGGTATTTTTTCAAATTGTTTTTTTAAAAAATGAATATCTTACTCGCATAAAGAAACAGTAGAAAAACACATGAATAGTAACAAATAGTAAACACAAATAGTCCGCACTCGGATTCAGATTTCTCTTCCTTTTGTTTTTCTCCTTCCTTCTGGCTTAATTTCATTGACTATTTATAGCCAATGAAAAAGGGACATGAAATCACGGGTTGTGCAAAATTTGCAATGTACAGCTGCACCGCCTACTATCGGAAAAAATCCTCCACCTACTGTGACAAAATTGTATTATTTTTTTGTTTTATTATATATAATAATAATATTTATTTATAGGGGTAAAATTAAAAACTTAAATCAGTATTAGAAAAAAGCTTTTCAACGGCTAAAAATCAATTTTAATTACCGAAAAAATCTTTATATGGGTATCAACTCGATGGACCGGGTTTTTAACCAAAAATAACAGTTTTGATCAAAAATAGCCTGAACAGTTTTGACCAAAAATAGCCTGAAACTCATTTTTTATCCCGGTCAACATGGTGGGACCTATATTGATCCGGTGGACTTGGTTTTAACCAAAAATGATGGTTTTGACCCAAAACTTATTTTTCATCCTGATCGACATAATGTGACTCGTATTGACCCGAAACAGCCCGAAACTCATTTTTCATCCCGCTCGATGATTAGTACTTAAAAGTGCATTTTTATCATGGTTTTATATCATCATTTTGCACTTGAAGTATCAATAACTCCTTAACCAAAACATGTTTTATAATAATATATCTAATAATATAAGATAACTTTAATTTGTGGTAAATGTC
>NW_011499874.1:754232-772922 GCF_000495115.2 Populus euphratica | reverse complement strand
TCTCATCTTCTTCTTCTTCTTCTTCTTCTCTTTCTTTATTATTATTATTATTATTATTATTACTATTATTATTATTATTATTATTATTGTTGTTATTATTATTATT
Source organism: Populus euphratica (assembly GCF_000495115.2). Taxonomy (NCBI): domain Eukaryota; kingdom Viridiplantae; phylum Streptophyta; class Magnoliopsida; order Malpighiales; family Salicaceae; genus Populus; species Populus euphratica. The sequence continues at coordinate 772,816 of NW_011499874.1, read as the reverse complement.
ATTGTTATTATTATTATTACTATTGTTGTTGTTGTTATTGTTGTTTTATAATTGTTGTTTATAATTTGTACAATTAACCTCCTTGTGGTTCGACCCCGGTCTTGCCGGGTTATTTATTACTTCGACACTCCTGCACTTGGGAGAAGACATCAATCTTTCAGTCGTGTCACTCAACATAGTGGAACCCATATTGACCTAGTGAACTCGGTTTTGATCGAAAATGACGGTTTTGACCCGAAAGGCCCGAAACTCATTTTTCATCCCGATTTACATGGTAGGACCTGTATTGACCCAGTGAACTCGGTTTTGACCGAAAATAACGGTTTTGACCCGAAACGTCCTGGAACTCATTTTTTATCCCGATCGACATGGTTTAACCCGTATTGACCTAGTGGACTCGATTTTGATTAAAAGATGTGGTTGACTCGAGAAAATATATTTTAAATTTTTATTTATTTATTATTTTTTTTGTTATGAATAATGAAATAAAATAACATTCAAGAAAATTTTAGTGAATCCAAAATTGGGTTACAACAATATTTAATCACAATAATTCTTAAATTAAAAAAAATTAAATAAAATAATATATATGCACGTTATTTTGATAGTGCGTATGCATATACACACACTGAAATAAATTAATTTATGTAAAATATTATTATATTAGTGTCTTTGCTAAGTGTCATTTATTTAAAAAAATAGATAAAGCTTTTTATTTTAAATAAAAAAGCTGAATTCTACAATGAATATTGTTTTTGGTTAAAAGCAAGGGGCACTCTAGTTTGTTTCAAAAGAAATTTCTTTTTTTAAATGACAAATGTTTTGGTTTCAAAATAAAACAGATATGAAGCAAACACTATTTATTAAAAAAAAACACCCTCCATTTTAAAAACATAATAATAGCAAATAAAGACATAAAAAATTATAATTTTTTTTTTTATCTATGCTTTAGCATCTGAAAGTTTGATGGATTTAACTAATTCAGTCGAGCCAAGTCCTCTTACGGTAAAGTTTTTTCAACAATAATATGGTTCATTTATAAAATTTTAATTCAAGATCTTATTTAAAAAAAATAAATATCAAACCGCTTAAACTACTCATTATTGATATAAAATTTATATTATTTTACTTATTTTTAATTAATCAAATTTTCATTTTAAAAACTTTTAGTAAAATATGTGATCTCACAGTGCCTAAACCTTATTAACCATTTAATTATACATGAAATCATAAAAAAGATCTTCAAAGAACGTAGTGTGAAAACAAAAAATTTAAGATTTATATAATATGTTTTGAGTTTCAGTCAGGATATGTATTTTTTGTAAAAGTTTAGGATGATAAAAGTTTTACTTACTCACCCAAACCACAAAACATATTTTGTGAGAAATAAAGTTTTTTTAAATAAAAAAAAGAAAAGAAACCATAAAAAGGGAAACCCCTTCCTACCAGCAACAGCCCCAATCCATGGCTACAAAAATTCTCAATTGTGACACGAAATAGAGTCAAGAACGTTAATTACATATAGTGCATTTACAACGTTGATTATTGCTCTTCTAATAAAAACAATTATAAAGCATAATTTTTATAATAATTTAATATTATGATGTGGCTACGCTTTTGCATTCTCCAAAAGACATGTACTTCTAATGGTAAGTATACAGACACACAATTATCGTTAGAAGTAAATATCTCTTGGAGAGTCCTCGTAAGGGGACGTCGTTCCGCATTAAAATCAACCGGCAGTCTCAGTGGTCCCAGTCTTTGGCGCCGCAAGGAAGAAAAGAGCCTTCAATAAAATCACGCCACGTGTCATGAAAGGAATAGCCGCCCTTTTGCCGCGTGTTCCCATTAGACAAAGTCAAAAACCAAAGGGAAATATTTTTATTTTTTAATTTTTCCTTTTCTACCTAATACAGTAACCTTTTCAATTTTTTTTAAGGAAAGTAGTATTTTTTAGAAGTAAATTCTGAAAAAATAAATTATTTTTTGATATTTGGTAGTGTAATGAAAAATAAATTGAGAAATATTTTTTATTATTTGGTTATATCATGAAAAATGAGTTAGAAAATAACTTATTAATATTTTATTTTTCTCAAGTTTATTAAAATAATAAGGACTAAATCTTACAAATTAAAATGTTGAATGAGAATAAAATTGAAAACAATTCATAAATTATCTTAAATAAAATAAATAATAATCAAAATAATAAAAATTAAATTTAAAAATAAAAAAAGATGAAAAAATTAAAATAATAATAGTTAAAATTTCATAAATTATTTTAAATAAAATAAGTAATAATTAAAAGAATGATGACCAAATTTGATAGATAAAAAATTTCAATAAAAAAAATAATAAGGGAAAAACAAATAAAAATTATAAAAATAAGGATCAAAGTTAATATAAAAATTAAATTTTAAGAGATAAAATTAAAAAATAAATATTCAAAATAAAATATATATAACAATAAAAAATTTGAGGATCAAACTTGATATAATCAGCAAATAATATGATATTTTTAAATTTTTCACAACTTCTAGAAAGTGTTTTCCGCCTAAAGTTTTTTAAAAAACACTTTTCTGGAATCAAGCTAAATTTTTCTTTGAATGAAAAATATTTTCCGTTGACTAACTTTTTTAATGATAAATAAACACATGAAAGTTGAAAAGTGATTTTTCAAAAATTAATTTTCAAAAAACAAACATGATCAATTTTCATCCCACATGTATATTACAGAACATTTAAGAATCTGAATAAAAAACCTAAAAGAAAACAAGTTTAAAGATAGGTTATTTAATGGTTAAAGACCAACTTTGGGACCTCTTGGAAACTAGAAGGATGAAATTTAAGACTATTAAATACAGGAGTAGAAATAGAATACTTATGAATCTATAATGACTAAAATGTAATTTACCCGTCAAAATTTCAAAAATCAACAGCCTTGAACCCAACCCTCACTTAACCTCTAGTATCTTCCCGAGAAGAGTGACGTTTTTAAATGCTTACTAGCAGAGAAAGAAAAGCAAATCAAAGACCAATTCAGTGATCGGTATTCAACTCCAAAAACCCTCTGCAACTACTCCAATATTACGTCCTAAAACCCCACAAGTTAGTTTTTTCACTCGACAAAGCTATCCAATTGGACTATTTTGATGGAAAATAATCGGCTTGATGCTCAATCAGCAGCGGAGAAGGCGGTGTCTGTGGTTGGATTTGGATATGATTTGACTAAAGATATTCGATTATCATCTTGCAAGCCAGGTTCTTTTGGGTCGCGATTGATCGAGCTAGACCTGACTCGAAACCAAGAGCTTTTTGTTCCTGGCGGGGTTGTTGTTCAAAACGTGCCTAATGGTATTAAGTGTGATAAAGGGGAGCGGACTAGGTTTCTCTCTGATGTTCTCTCTTTCAATCAGGTATGCCATTAATTCGGATATTAAAGATTTTGTGTGATTTGGAAACATATATATAGATGAAGTTGGAAACATATATATAGATGAAGTTGGAAACATATATATAGATGAAGTTGGAAACATATATATAGATGAAGTTGGAAACATATATATAGATGAAGTTGGAAACATATATATAGATGAAGTTGGAAACATATATATAGATGAAGTTGGAAACATATATATGACAATTGTTTTTTCAAGAATGGAACGGTTCCTTTTTTCTTATTCCTTTTCTAGTATTTGTTGTGTGCTGAGTGCTGACCATTAGATCAATGGTGCTAAATTAGGACAGTGACTGAATATGGATTAATACGAGACTACCCATTTTTCCAAATTTTACGAGTTTGATCAAAACAATGTCTGGAGTAATCTTTAGAGTGATTCTAATTTTGTGTATTGTTAATTTCATTGTAGATGTCGGAGAAATTCAATCAGGAAATGTGTTTAGCAGGTAAAATTCCCTCGGGACTGTTCAATGCCATGTTTGACTTGAGGGGTTGTTGGCAGAAGGATGCGGCTTCTGCAAAAAATCTTGCCTTTGATGGTTGGTTCATAACACTATATAATGTTGAGCTGGAAAGGTCCCATATAACGTTGTCTGAAGAGGTGAAGCATGAAGTGCCTGCTACATGGGATCCTGTTGCCCTGGCTGAGTATGTTCTTTTAAACTCAAAGCTGATCAACTTGTTTTAAACTGTTCTACTTGATTAATTGGAATAACCTGCAGAAAAATGATTTTGACCCGATGTTTTTCTTGTTATGAATAAACCAAGGATTCCAGGGATGTAGATGGTTCATATTAAAATACAGCTTAAAGAGTACTAGATCTCAATTTAACCCGCAGGTCCAACATGGCAATTTTTTTTCCTTCTGTAGAATCTATTTTAGCTCCCAAAAACAGCTCATTTTGATGTTTAAAATTAGATTATGGTTTTAGAAGACTCAAACATTAGATACATGAAGATAGTCAAGTAGAAGAGATTATTGAATAGGAAATTTTTTTATCATAGAGGCATGTCCTGAGGAGGAAGCACTTTGCTTCAATTTGCCATGTTTGACTTCAATAATACACAAATAAAACCTTTGATTATGATGAAATGAAACCTCAATCAACTTATTGAGATTGAATTAATGTTGATCTTGAATAAAATGATTTTCCAGGTTCATTGATAAATATGGCACTCATGTTGTTGTTGGGGTAAAGATGGGAGGTAAAGATGTGATGCACATAAAGCAGCTACAAAAATCAAATCTTGAGCCCCCTGAAGTGCAGAAGTTGTTAAAGGAATATGCTGATAAGAGGTTTTCAGGAGATGTAAATCCTGCTGAATTATCAGGAAAACCAAAGGTACATTAAATCTCACAAATAAGATACCCATCATTGTCATGGTCGCTCTCTAAAAACTTACTAGAGGATATAAAAAGCGTGGTGCATCACAATTCCAAGGGTGAGAAATGACTGAATGATTTTTCTTTCGAATTGCCAGCAATTATCACGGGGCTTGTAATATATAGGAAGACATGATGGTGATTAACTTTTTTCATTAAGGTATTCATGTTTACTGTTCCAGGATGAACACATTATACCTTGGGATTTCCATGGAGTATTTGCCCATTCGTTTAGGCCTCCTGTCATTGCTTCCATAAAGAATGGGGTGAGCTTCTTGGTATATGCTGTAACAAATGTTTGAGGCAACCTGCCCCAAACAGGTCAAGATTTTTATTTGATGAATTTTATTCCTATGCAGCATATAACGAGCATTTGTATCCGAAGAGGAGGTGTGGATGTTGGCCAAAGCCATAACCAATGGCTTTCAACTATATCACAATCGCCAAATGTTATTTCAATGTCCTTTGTGCCTATAACTTCTCTTTTGAGTGGTATTCGAGGCAATGGATTTCTAAGCCATGCTGTGAATCTCTACCTTCGATGTGTGTGCCTACCTCTCCTCTATATTTTGGTCTCTCAATGGCATTAATGTTTCGAGCATGCTGCAACCCTTCATTCAATGAATATGTAGGAGTTTACAAAACAAATGAACTGCATTCCATGACATAATGGCTTTGACACAAAACTTTGCATGTTTTTCTAGCCACACTTTTGAGTTTGAATCTGATTGGCACATTTAGCCTAATTGCAGATTTGTGCTTGTTTGACTTTTTGTTTGTGTGGTAACCATTTCCTGATCACTCCTTGCGTGGATTCAACTGAATGTCAGAGGATATGCAATTGGTTTGTGAACTATTGCAGATGTCGTGGAGGTTAATGCATGCATACATTTAGTAGATTTGATGCTCGATGATTCTCATCGTTTGGATGCATCCAATTCATTTATACTTGATAAATGATCACACTTGAATTTCCTTCATTTATGTTTGAGAAATTATTTTACTTGAATTTCATCATATCCTTCGTGTCTCCATTAGTTTTGGCACCTGCGCTCATGTTTCATCATCTATCATGCAGACAAACCTCCAATAGAGGAACTCCACCAGTTTTTAGAATTTCAGTTGCCTCGGCAATGGGCTCCAATATATGGTGATCTGCCTCTTACTCTCAAGCGCAGAAAACAAGCAACTCCATCGCTTAGGTTCACCATCATGGGCCCTAAGCTTTATGTCAATACCACACAGGTGATTTCTTGAACTGCAGCTCGTTAGAATTACTCATAGCATTGATTCCAAGTTCTTAAAATGGCATTTGACTGCTGCTGACACCTGTACCTGGATCCATTAAGGTGTAACTTATAAGCCTAGGTGTCCTTTCTTAAAAACGAGATAAGATAATCATCATTAGGATATGTCCATAGTCAGTATAATATAAGTAATCACCAGAGTGTGATTATGCTTTTCCAGAATTTAGCAGATAATCATCATTGTGGTTTTACTGTTCTTAAAGAATCTAAATCCATGCATTGCAGGTTGATTCTGGAAATCGGCCAGTAACAGGAATCCGGTTATATTTGGAGGGTAAGAGAAGTGACCATTTGGCTATCCATCTCCAGCATCTTTCCTCTCTTCCCAATATGGTCCAACTCTCAGATGATCTTAGGCAAGAGCCTACTCATGAACCTGTAGAACGAGGCTACTTTGAACCAGTTAATTGGAGCATATTCTCACATGTCTGCACTGCTCCAGTGGAGTACAATGAAGCCCGCATTGATGACTCTGCTTCTATTGTAACAAAAGCCTGGTTTGAGGTTAAGGTTGTTGGGATGAAGAAAGTTCTGTTCCTGAGGCTTGGATTCTCAATGGTGGCATCTGCAAGACTCCGCAGGTCAGAATGGGATGGACCTTCAACCTTGTCACGAAAATCAGGGGTCTTCTCGATGTTGATTAGCACAAGGTTCAGTGCAGGATTGAATCCACCTGAGAAGCCAGTGAAAGTGGACTTAAATTCTGCAGTTTTTCCTGGAGGCCCCCCTTTACCATCTAGAGCACCGAAAATGTCAAACTTCGTGGACACAAAGGAAATGGTGAGGGGTCCAGAGGACCCGCCTGGATATTGGGTCGTCACTGGAGCTAAGCTGTGTGTGGACGGTGGCAGAATCTCAATTAAAGTTAAGTATTCATTGTTAGCCATAATGTCGGAGGAGTCGATGATGTTCATGTAAGAACATGCAGAAGGGAACGAATGTGTTCATTCGTACTGTTGTAACTGTAAATGATAACAATGTAATTTTCTTAAAATACTATTCTTAAGGAAATCAGATTCATTAAATGTCATTTGGTCCAAAACTAGGACACAATGTTTTCTTGATCTGCTTGGCAGTTGGCATTTGGTTCTGAGTAAGGGGACCTTGCTGTGTCTGATTATCAGAAAATATAAAAAAATATTGAAACATGATGAAATTCATAATAACAACATGCCGGAAAGAATGGAAGTATGTTGAGACAGGGAGATGTAGGGACTTGGAAGCTTATGTGAATCAACAGCAACACAACATTGAGTTCTTATGATATCGAAGTATAATTTTTGAGTGAATGAATTTTTACTAATTACAGTAGTTTTCCCAGTTTAACTATGAAAAAATTTATCACTTTCTTTTGCCTTCTCTTCTGTACAAGTAGGATCTGAAATTGTAAATTCTGCTTTTTTACACATCCAATTTATGAACACTATTTTCATCAGCTCAGAAGCACAAAAAAAGTTCTCAAAGTAGAAGCTACAATGCATTGATGGTTGACAAACAGCCAAGGAAAGTCGATTTCTCACAAAAGTGGGATTGAAGAATAAGAAAGTAACAATCTGAAACTATGAAATTTTATTTATGGTTGCATTTGAATAACATTAATGTTTCGATTAGTCAAATAAAAAGATGATGATAAAAAATGAGGGTTTACAACAAATCTTAACATGCCCTTACTTGAAAAAGAATGTGCAAAATGTTATAGGAGTTTGTATACAGTTAGTACAACGAATGACAACACTAATCCTTGAATGTTACCAATAATCCCCGCAAGAACACGAACCATCTCTAAAATGGTGGAATCTGTTGGTATCTCTCACAATTATCTCCCTGGAGACTATTTTAGAAATGAACTTGAGCACAGTATGGCAGTCAAAACAAATTCGAAGATTCTTTTTCACTCTAATTGGAGCACCTGGTGGGGTAGCAATTAAACCAAAAGCCACTGCTAGTTTCTCGCTGTGGTGGTATAGAAGCTGCTCCTTTTCACTTCGTTCTACATCATGGAGGTCAATCTCAACCATAGGAACATATCCAGCTTTCTTCAATAGGTCACTCAGTTCATCAAGCTTTGCATATATTTCTGTACTTCTGGAATGGCTTCTGTCTCCTACTATGAAGGTGTATACCTTGTCTTTCACCTCAAGCCAACTCATTCCAGGCTCCTTCTTCACCTTGCCGTCTTTCATAAGTCTTCTTACCCGTGCTACTTTATCCCACATGCCAACTGATGCGTAAATGTTTGCAAGAAGAACATGGGTGCCTGACTTCTCAGGTTCCAAGGCAAGAAGCATCTCAGCAGCTTTTTCTCCAAGATCAATATTCTTATGGATTCTTGCAGCACCAAGAAGCGCACCCCACACCATGGCATTCGCTTGAAATGGCATTTTATTTACAAGTTCCATTGCCGCCTCTAATTTCCCTGCCCGGCCAAGGAGATCGATCATGCAAGCATAATGCTCTTGCATTGGTTCAATACCAAACAAAATTTTCATTGAATTGAAATAATGTTTGGCTTCGGCAACCAAACCTGCATGATTGCATGCACAAAGAACGCTAACTAGTGTTATATGATTAGGAGGAACGCCGTCTTTAAGCATCTGCTTGAACAGCTGGAGGGCCTCTTTCCCATACCCATGTTGAGCAAGTCCTCCAATCATAGCAGACCATGAGACTATCCCTCTCACAGGTATTCTAGAGAACGCACAACTTGCGTCATCTATACTTCCACATTTGGCATACATGTTAACAAGAGAATTTCCAGCAAAAATGTCTGACATGAATCCAAACTTCAAGATGTGAACATGAACTTGTTTCCCTTGTTCATATGCTGATAAACTTGCACATGCATTCAGGAGAGAACTACAAACAAATGAATCGGGCTTGATTCCCCTATCTTGCAATTCCAAATAGAGCCTTAAAGCCTCTTCACCCTGTCCGTCTCGAGCATAAGCTGTTACAAGAGAGGTGAATAACACCAAATCTACAATTGGGCTTTCTTTGAATACTCTTGTTGCATCTTCTACGTGGCCACATTTTCCATATGTATCGATAAGGCTATTCACAACATAACTGTCAAATTCAAACCCTGATTTCAAGGAAAGTGCATGAATTTGCCTGCACATATAGGTAGCCTGCAAGGCCGCTATAGATTTAAGAACTGTTGATAAAGTTGTCTGGTTGAATCCTATTCCCTCCGTGTGCATCAAAGGAAAAAGAGATGCAGCTTCTTCATCTTCCTCATTTTGTGAATGTCCTGAGATAACAGCATTCCATGCAATCATGTCTCTCTCTGGCATTAACTTGAAAACCAACCTTGCATCATCCATTGAGTTGCACTTGGAATACATATCTATTAGTCCAACACCCAGAAAAGAATCCGATCCCATATCCATCTTTATCAAGCTAGAGTGCAACTGTCTTCCCAATTCTCTTAGGGCCATTCCAGCACAAGCTTTTAGAGCACTTGATAAGGTAAACATATTTGGACACATCCCAGACTTATTCATTTCCCTTAACAATTCTAAAGCCCGATGGTGGTACTCATGAAGAACACAACCAGCAATAATAGCGTTCCAAGAAACAATATCAGGTTTTGCAATGTCATCAAGAACACTGCTAGCATCTTCAAGAATCCCCACTTTTGCATACATGTCAACAAGAGCATTCGCTGAGAACGGATCAGAATCATAGCCAAGCTTTATCAAATACCCATGAACTTTTCTTCCCTGAACAATATCCTCTAAACCTGTGCACACATTTATCATACTAGATAAACTAAACTCATTAGGCCTTATTCCACTCAAAACCATATCATGAAACAAACCAACTGCTTCTCCATGCATATCACTGTGGACATAACAAGAAAACAGGGCGTTCCATGAAACAACACTTCGATCAGGAATCGCGTCAAAAAGCCTCCTTGCATCCCTGAATCCTCCGCATTTGGCATACAAGATAACCAAACTATTTGCAACAAACTCATCACTATCAAACCCTGTAACCACCACAATCCCATGAACTTGCTTTCCTAACACTAAATCCTTAGTGACCGTACAAGCCTTGAGTACACTTGGAAAAGCAAACTCATTACACTTAATACCTAACAAATGCATCTCATAAAAGGCCAAAAATGCTTCTTGACAAAACCCATTCTTTGAATATCCAGAAATCAAAGCAGACCAAGAAACCAAGTCTGGTTCAGTACTCCTATCAAGCAGTTTCCTTGCATACCCAAAAAGTTGACATTTTGAGTAGAGGTTAACCAAATAGTTCCTTATTTTTGGGTCCTGAGATAAACCAAATTTGATTACACGGGCATGAATTTCCATGCCTGGAGTTAAGGATTTCGAGGCAGTGCATTTAGAAAGGAGCTTAGAGCATGATATTATGGTGGGTGTAGAGTAAAAATTGGTCTTTTGAGTTGTCAAGTTTGAGGCAGTAGTAGTGGGTTTTGGGTTTTGGCTAAACTCAATAGAGGTATTGATAAATTTAGTGAAATAGAGAAATGGGTTTTGGAAAGTGAAGGGTTTCAAAGATAGGTACCAACGCTGGTGGTGACGAGGTTTCTGGAAGTGAAAACAGCAAAGATTCATTCTCCATCTGATCATTAACAACGAGAGGTTTTGTCCCAGTCCTTCAGTAAGGTACCAAGGCTTGCACTATGTTACGTGCCTTTTTTCTTCTTCTTCTGTTTTTTAGAGCACCCTTTTGAAGCAGGAGTTTTGGTTTTAGGTTCTTTTTGGGGATCCAAAGTGCGTTTGATGAACGTGTAATTGGGCCCTTTTCTGCATATTTCTGCTTCAAAACCCACTAATGAACTTCACAATTAGAGGGTCTAAAAATGCAGAGCTAAAGGCTGAAATGCAAGGCATCATTCTCTACGGTGGCTATAACGCTGACAAAATCAGTGCCGTAATCTCTTCGGCTCTAAAGTTTAGCTCTACAGGGAAACTTGAGCTCGATAGGGAAGTAGTAGCAAGTATCGATCAGAAAATTTATCATGCAATGCAAGCAGGTTCATCATAAGGACGGCAGACAGCATGATTGGTCATGATCCGTGTGGCTCACCATGCATTTCGTTTGCCATTCCTCAACTAACAGGAGAACGTAGCTTGCAAAAATTGCAATTCCTCTTAATCAGTCATCCGATCATCAAGACAATAGCTCCAACCAAACAAAAACAAAGTCTAATCTTTCTGTTTCCTATCTAATTATATTTCTTTTCCATAAAAGAATTCATTATTCTAGCTGTTGGCATATTGTTGTCACATGCCAACTTACACAGCACCACGCCCACCTCCTACCTACATGAAAATATAGTTGTACTTACAAAAAAATATATAAAGAAATGAAAGAAAAGGTAACAGAAAAGCAATAATAATATAAAAATTATTGATTGACCATGTTTTGGTTGTGTTATCAATTGATATAAAAATTATTGATTGACCATGTTTTGATCATGTTATTAATTTAACTTGTTAACAATGACTTTATTTTAGAGGGGAAAATTTAATGAAAGTAGTTTTATCTTTAAATATATTGAAAAGTTGATTGAGACCTGTTAATTTATTTTTCAATTTATTTGATTTTGATTTTTTAACTGATTAATGAGTGTTTTAGACTTTTAAATATATTTATTGAGGTTTTTATAATGTTTTTGATATGTTTTTGAACAAATTTATTGAGGTTTTTATAATGTTTTTGATGTTTTTGAATAAAATAATAATAATAATAATAAAAATTAGGTTTTTAAATACCCAAAATCACCAATACTTATATCTCGATTTCTCAATCATAAAAAATGCATAAATGGACGACATGTCAACTTTCACATGACAACCTACCTTTAAATTTTTTTTTAAAAAAAAAACAATAAAGTGGATGACAAACAACAAGTCATCCTCTCCTTTTTTTTAATAAAAAAAAATTAAAAACCCAATTACGCAGGGATAAACCTTTTCTTATCAGCGAACAACACGCAGGCTTTCTTTTTTTTTAAAAAAAAAAGAATATAATTTTAAATAATATTCTCTCTCATTCTCTAAATTATTTAGTTTAATGTTTTTTAACATATTAATTAATCTCTTAAATGGTTTCTATAATTTCTTAATACTTTTTATAAAAGTATTCATCTCATAAGTTTTAATTACATAGTTTATTTATAAGAATGAAAATCATACACATTTAATAAATAGAAAATAAATGAAAATAAACTTATATAAAAAAAAAGAATGGTTATAAAAAATTTTAATGTCTGCATCTATTTTTTGCTTCTAAAAAAACAAAAAACAGTTCCTCGCTTAGATCTTTAATTCTAGTTAACAAATCTTATTTCATTTATAGATTCTTAAATATTTTCAATATAGACATTATTTTTTATTCTTTAAATTAACAAAAAATTATGATACAGAAAATGGGGTGACATTGCCGTCGCCCTTTTATTTTTAGGTTAAAAATTAATTTGCAATGCGCACGAGCGCACTAACTAGTTTTATCTAAACAATAAAAAGACAAGACAAGAGTAAAACTAAACAGGAAATTGATTAAAGGTTCATACATATGACAATGTCTGCGTTGGAGATAAATTTAGATCTGAATTTGATACAAATACAATTCTCCATTTATTTCAAGGACTGTAAATGGCTCTTATACAATATATACAAGCTATCTCTTGCTACTGAGAAAGAAAAGAAGGGAAATCCACAGAACGAACGTGACTACAGGTGCGAGCTACCATTAGAAGTTTGCTTGACGAAATTAAGAAGTCATCTCTGCTTTCTTGTTTGCTTTATCATCCAGCAAATCCCAGAAAACTGTAACACCAACCCAAAATCATAAATGATCAGTACAATCTGAAAGAACTTGGAAACCCTAACAAGGGAAGAAAAGATCAAGATCACTGGTCAATTAAAGAAGAACCAACCAGTGTTGGATCTTTGAATTATAAGCAGAATTAAATCAATACCAAGTAATGTTCTGATCAGGCAAAGCAGCCCTTTCAAACTTCAATTCACCTGGATTGAGGAAAGAAATGAACGAGAATTGGAGAGAAAATTGAGTACCTGAGGGAACGAAAGGCGAAGTGATGGGAGAGAATATGGAAGAAGAAATTAGCTCCGTGGAGCAACACCACTACTCCTGTGCAACTCAACAAAAACAGCTCCATCATATTTTCCCTTCTTCCCTCTTAATCAAAAACCAGAGATATTAACCCAATTAAGATGAAGAACTTCTGGGAGCGAACGGGTCGGTATAAAGCACGAGAAACGTTGGAACTGTCTGATTCTTAAAAGGCAAAGAAGATGAGGACGCTTACGTCAACTAACAAACTCTGTCCAATAATATTCTCTCTACAAACAACATTATTTTAGTCCTTCTTTTGAGGTCCTCTGATTGGATGATGGATGTGATCAATGGCATGACGAGATCATAGCTGTTGGATCTGAGAGGGTGGATGGAGATTGATGCACCTGAGCTCCGTAGAAACAGCAAGAGGAGATTTTATTTGTAGTCGTGGAATTCGAAGTTCTGGTTTTTTGGGTTGTTGACACTTGATAGACCTTTAGACTGCAGTGATGTGGGCTTCTTATCTTCTTTTCTTTTATATCCCATGGATGGCATGGCACATGCGATGACACTTTGGCGGTGCTTGCTGCCTTTGCCTCCGTCTCTTGGGGGACGCTAATGCTTTGGAACACAAGTCAAGCGGCCCTGTTTTATTTTTTATTTTTTATTTTGCATATATATATTCATCCAGGTCTATCTATATAACCAAGCAATATTATTTTTGCATCACCATTTTTCGTCAACTGTCGTCATAAAAGGCGGAAGGCATGGCCATTGTTTAGATGAAATGTTGATCTTTTTCAAAAATAATATTTATATAATAAATAATGTAGATGCATCAATAATTATTGTTTGGTGACTAAATAAATTTGGTCTAGGTGATGTTACTTCCCAAGCAGCTTTAGAATTATGGAGAGGAGGAAAAGGATACAACAGCTTTAGAACCCATCACATGCAATGAATTTTATAAAGTATTACAGCTAAAAAGCTACATAATAGAAACAAAGAGATTTTTTTTTTTTTTTGTTTTTTTATCGTCTTGTCCATCAATGAGTGATGGCTATTGCGGCGAGGTTCGCCGACCTTGAAGTTAGTCCGACACAGCCCTCCTGTCTAGCTGCACCGACTGCCGACCAGAGAGCAATACGCCAACTACGTGCAATACAGGGATAAGCAATAATTGAAGGATTGCTGTCCTATTAACATAGGCAGCACTGCTCTGTCCCTTTTTATTCAATCAAGAAATTTGTTTTTACATTTTCAAAATGTTTATAAGAGAATTTAAGGATTTTTTTTATTTTTTTAAAATTTTAAATAGCATCAACATGTTAAAATCAAAAATAAATTTTTAAAAATAAAAATACTTTAAAAAATATTTATAGTGACAAATAAATTATTGGAGGACAGATGATGATTAAAATGTTCATTAACCTATTCCTTTCCCCTCTTGACTTGGATAAAAAATTGGAGCAGCTTTTAAAGATGCCTTGAATAATGACTATCCTGATTGAAAAAAATAAAATAAAATAAGAATTGCCTACTTTAGAGAGATTATTATATAGATAAAGCTTGCCCATCCTCACAAGAAAATCTTTATAGGTTTTATCGAACTCAGCTTTCTTCATCACCCTGAAAGGAAATACAGTAAATTGGTAAAAATTCTAACTTGCTTAAGAAAAAATTTCAAGACTTTTTTTTTAATAAATATTAAAATGATGACCTCTTGGATTGATTTATACCAAACTATTAAACCCGTTGGGATTATGCAATAATGCTGTAGTTTCGTGGAAAAAAGGATTAACTTGCAATTTACTCTTAGCTTGCTAACAATTCAAAGTAAGTCTTGCGTGTTCTGGTAAAATTCATAATAAATATCAAGGAGTCCATAAAATATGGTGTTGCTAATGTAACATTGCCATTTACCGAAATTGAATTTTCCATGTGGAATTGAAAGGTACCATCTTTTCTCTGTGATTTGATCCTTGCCTAAAATATGGATAGCTTCCTCATGACCTGAAAACGCCAGACATTGTCAGCGTATAGTAAACGTTGTTCCCAGGAACCAATATTTTTTTAGCACTTCCAGTTCATGTTCTTGTTCTTTATTCAAAGTTCCAACAAACCCTTTTACATCAGTTCTAAAAAGGTTATTCATTCTCTCTTTTTGCCTCATTATATCTTCAAAGTTTGAGACTTCTTCCCTTCTCTTGTTGCGGGGATTCTTCATTGGATCTGATCAAGTCAAGGGAAACAGATTGAATCTTCAGAGTTTTTTTTTTCCATGTTTTTGTTAAATTTACTAGCAATCTATTGACCTGTCCATGAAGCCAGCATAGTTCTGCGGGAAAACATACACATTGGAATTATAATGTGACATGGAATTCCATATTTTTATTCCTACTCCAGTAGAGTCCAGCAACTCATGCCAGATACCTGTTAAGGAAAATAAACGGAAGAGTCACAAAGACGAGTCCAGGATACTTTTGCAGGGTACTTTTGTGTGGCCTGTTGAAAGGTAAACCTTAGTGATATCCGTTGACGAGTCTAGGATACTCTTCGTATTTGAAGATCTGGAAATTGATTGGAATTCCAATAGTAATAACAAATTGATATCCATTGACTTGTCTTTGATGCTATGTTTGAATTTTCTTGCGAATGACCCTGGAAAACATCCCTGCTAAAGCCTTATTCTACTGCACGTGTTTCGCCTCAAGATCTTGGTTTTTTCATGCATACCTAGCATAAATGTGTTCGCCCATGTGAACTGCAGAATCCGGCAAATCTTACATAGACTGCTGGCACAACTTAGCATATATTCAAATCATAAGTGATAGGAGAAGAACGTAATCTATAAACTGCTGGGTTTTGATGGGAAAAAGGCAATCTGGGATAGAAAACAGGGATTTTCGTATTGTAATGATTAATAGCTACCCCATGCAAAGTTTGGAAACAAAGTGGTTAGCAGATTACCTTTTGGAAGAGGGGAATCCATTAGAAGGCCAAAGTAACCTCAATTATCTGCAAGGATTTGATGGAAGCTAATGAAATTGTATGGACAGCTTATACAAATGCGACGAGACAGGAGTGCACTTGTTCTAGACAGTAATTTCCCCAGCTGAATATAGCTAAAACGTGACAACAAACCGAACTGCTTCAGAATGTCACTCTTTTTTTCCACAATCACAATTAAGTCTTAAACCACTGTAGACCCTTGCTTAATTCCTTAAAATGAATTAGAAACAACACCCAAATGTGCGTAGCCATTTCTGCCGACATGGAATATCATGAAGGACAAAACTGTTGAGCCTCCACTACTAAAGGATTCTCGAGCAGAAAGTGAGGCACGTATCCTAAAGAATCTGAAAATGATTCTTTAGAGGAAGAAGCCTAAGTGAATAAGCAGAAGTTAAAGCAAAAAATTAACAGAAAAGAGGTCCTATGAATCACCAACCAAAAGCAATGAGGTATTCATCATCACCAGTTCTTGATTCTTCTTTTTTTTTTCCAGCCCTAAATCGCGCTCTCCCATCACTTTCAGAGGAAAAAAAAAAAAAAAACAAAAACTGCATCATTATAAGCAAAACTAAAGGGGATAATCATAAAAGAACAAAACGCAAAACATCAAGCAGATTAAAGGAACAACAACGCCAAGAAAAAAACATAGAAGGCACACCAGTGAGCACAGTCGAAAAAGAAGAAAAAAAGACTGAAACAATGGAACTAATTGTAGGTGAAAAAAGGGTAGCATTATGCAAAATGCAGTACAAAAAAGCAAGGAGAAAAAAACAGTGACCTGCGTGTTGTTGTACGGAGGTGATGTTCGATATACTTTATGGACCTGCTGTTTGGTGAATCTTCAGTGACCTGCTTCCAACAGGTACAGTAAGTTGTACCCTGTACTGCATTGGACGGTGGTGAGCCTTCAGTGACCAGTTTCCAGCAGCCTCCCTCAGCCAATCCACGGTGTTTTCTCTATTATGTTAACAACAACAACAACAACAATAATAAAAAAAACAGAATCACCCAACAACTAAAATCATTAAAAAAAAACACTGCAATACTGGTAAAAGCCCGAAATATCGCCTAAAAACAACGAATTATATGAGAAAAAGAAGCGTTTCATTGGTTGATGTAATAAATCCGTTGACTGCTCACTTGCTCCAATCAACGAGGTGTGCCCTGTGCACTTGTATGCATTGATATTTAGTGGCGTGTGCAGGCACTATGTATGTTTGTGTCTATCAGTCTTTGCGATGTCTTTGTTTTTTTTTTTTTTTTCCCGGTCTAAATCTTAGAAAAATCCCTGACCTTATCCCAACTCCCTACCAACATGTAACCAAGCATCACCGTTTCCTTTGTCAGTTATGCCGTAGGGAGACTCCAACCTCCTATACTTAAGTTTATCAATGGCTGCCCCATACATATGGCCAAAAGATTTGAATTGCAGTATATTAAAAAGCCCTCAGCATGAGAAATGAGCGTATGGGATTGATAGCAAAGGAAAATAAAAATGTGATAGCAATACTTTTAACATTGATGTTTCTACATAAGGTTCAACATTGGCCACGGTTACAAGCTAGGTAGAGCAGCACAAGGATATCATGTCCACAGGTTAATGAACTGTGTAATATTGAAACTATTCCATGTCATGCATTTTTTGTCTAACAACTGAACGACAGAAGGAGAGGGCATAAAAGAGTTTATAATTGCCTCCTTCTAGTTGTTGAAAATAGAAAACGTCAATCATTACCTTGATTTCCACATATGTGATGGTGCTGCATTCTTTGCAGAAGAATCCTCAACACTTGTTCCCACATATTTTGAAATTTCTTCTGCTTTGGATGTAGAGAAATTTAAAATAAGAGATGAAAGGAATGAATCAGTGGCGGTATGAGACACATTACCAACAGTGTTATTTGATCTATAACCACTGTCCCCTAACAACACTTGAAGATGAGCGTTATAGAGATCTCGGCCAAGGAGAGACAATCCCTGACTGTTAGGAATTGAAACTCTACACAACCTGCGATGTCTCTGCAGGTTATCTTTAGTTAAGGGAAACTTGGGTGCTAATTCGATTTTTGTCAACAGATACAAAGCTTAGCATTTAAACTTGCATAGATTCTCACAATGAAAGAGAAATATGTGTAACGTTATACAAACTTTCTATACAAAATTCTCTTACAAACACCTGTATCAGTTAAATTTTTCATGGGAGACCAATCATTTGAAATTCATGGGACCCACACTTTACAATTTATAAACTGGCACATCAGTTTGAATGGAGATTTAGTATGAAAAGCTTGTTGTAAATCATTTTCTGAGAAATATTTGAGTGGCGGAAGTTTTCAACTGAAGGATATCTTGAACAAGT